>NC_069505.1:573263527-573311027 GCF_027579735.1 Bombina bombina | reverse complement strand
CAGAAAAAAGTCAGTAGTTAAGAGCTTTCTGGGCTAACGCCGGTTCATAAAGCTCTTAACTACTGTACTCTAAAGTACACTAACACCCATAAACTACCTATGTACCCCTAAACCGAGGTCCCCCCACATCGTCGTCACTCGATTAAATTTTTTTAACCCCTAATCTGCCGACCGCCACCTACATTATACTTATGTACCCCTAATCTGCTGCCCCTAACACCGCCGACCCCTGTATTATATTTATTAACCCCTAATCTGCCCCCCACAACGTCGCCGCCAGCTACCTACAATAATTAACCCCTAATCTGCCGACCGCAAAGCGCCGCCACCTACATTATAGCTATGTACCCCTAATCTGCTGCCCCTAACACCGCCGACCCCTATATTATATTTATTAACCCCTAATCTGCCCCCCACAACGTCGCCTCCACTTGCCTACACTTATTAACCCCTAATCTGCCGACCGGACCGCACCGCTATTATAATAAAGTTATTAACCCCTAATCCGCCTCACTAACCCTATAATAAATAGTATTAACCCCTAATCTGCCCTCCCTAACATCGCCGACACCTAACTTCAAACATTAACCCCTAATCTGCCGACCGGAACTCACCGCTATTCTAATAAATGTATTAACCCCTAAAGCTAAGTCTAACCCTAACACTAACACCCCCCTAACTTAAATATAATTTTAATCTAACGAAATTAATTAACTCTTATTAAATAAATTATTCCGATTTAAAGCTAAATACTTACCTGTAAAATAAACCCTAATATAGCTACAATATAAATTATAATTACATTGTAGCTATTTTAGGATTAATATTTATTTTACAGGCAACTTTGTAATTATTTTAACCATGTACAATAGCTATTAAATAGTTAAGAACTATTTAATAGTTACCTAGTTAAAATAATTACAAAATTACCTGTAAAATAAATCCTAACCTAAGTTACAATTAAACCTAACACTATACTATCATTAAATTAAATTAAATAAAATACCTACAATTACCTACAATTAAACCTAACACTACACTTTCAATAAATTAATTAAATACAATATGTACAAATAACTACAATGAAATAAACTAACTAAAGTACAAAAAATAAAAAAGAACTAAGTTACAAAAAATAAAAAAATATTTACAAACATAAGAAAAATATTACAACAATTTTAAACTAATTACACCTACTCTAAGCCCCCTAATAAAATAGCAAAGACCCCCAAAATAAAAAATGCCCTACCCTATTCTAAATTACTAAAGTTCAAAGCTCTTTTACCTTACCAGCCCTGAACAGGGCCCTTTGCGGGGCATGCCCCAAAAAGTTCAGCTCTTTTTCCTGTAAAAAAAAACATACAATACCCCCCCAACATTACAACCCACCACCCACATACCCTTAATCTAACCCAAACCCCCCTTAAATAAACCTAACACTAAGCCCCTGAAGATCCTCCTACCTTGTCTTCACCTCACCAGGTATCACCGATCCGTCCTGGCTCCAAAATCTTCATCCAACCCAAGCGGGGGCTGGCGATCCATCATCCGGTGGCTGAAGAGGTCCAGAAGAGGCTCCAAAGTCTTCATCCTATCCGGGAAGAAGAGTAGATCCGGACCGGCAACCATCATCTTCCAAGCGGCATCTTCTATCTTCATCCGATGAGGACCGGCTCCATCCTGAAGACCTCCGACGCGGACCTATCTTCATCCGGCGACGTCCAACTGAAGAATGACGGTTCCTTTAAGGGACGTCATCCAAGATGGCGTCCCTCGAATTCCGATTGGCTGATAGGATTCTATCAGCCAATCGGAATTAAGGTAGGAATATTCTGATTGGCTGATGGAATCAGCCAATCAGAATCAAGTTCAATCCGATTGGCTGATCCGATCAGCCAATCAGATTGAGCTCGCATTCTATTGGCTGATCGGAACAGCCAATAGAATGTGAGCTCAATCTGATTGGCTGATCGGATCAGCAAATCGGATTGAACTTGATTCTGATTGGCTGATTCCATCAGCCAATCAGAATTTTCCTACCTTAATTCCGATTGGCTGATAGAATCCTATCAGCCAATCGGAATTCGAGGGACGCCATCTTGGATGACGTCCCTTAAAGGAACCTTCATTCGGCTAGTAGGCGTCGGGAGAAGAGGATGTTCCGCATCGGATGGAAGATGATGGCTCCCGAAGAAAGAAGATTGAAGATGCCGTTGATAGAAGACTTCATCCGGATCATGGACCTCTTCAGCTCCCGCTTGGATGAAGACTTCCGCCGGATCATGGACCTCTTCAGCTCCCGCTTGGATGATGACTTCAGCCGGATCATGGACCTCTTCAGCCCCCCGCTTGGGCTTGGATCAGGACATCGGAGGAGCTCTTCTGGACCGATCGGTGAACCTGGTATGGTGAAGATAAGGTAGGAAGATCTTCAGGGGCTTAGTGTTAGGTTTATTTAAGGGGGGTTTGGGTTAGATTAGGGGTATGTGGGTGGTGGGTTGTAATGTTGGGGGGGGTATTGTATGTTTTTTTTTTACAGGCAAAAGAGCTGAACTTCTTGGGGCATGCCCCGCAAAGGGCCCTGTTCAGGGCTGGTAAGGTAAAAGAGCTTTGAACTTTAGTAATTTAGAATAGGGTAGGGCATTTTTTATTTTTGGGGTCTTTGCTATTTTATTAGGGGGCTTAGAGTAGGTGTAATTAGTTTAAAATTGTTGTAATATTTTTCTTATGTTTGTAAATATTTTTTTATTTTTTGTAACTTAGTTCTTTTTTATTTTTTGTACTTTAGTTAGTTTATTTCATTGTAGTTATTTGTAGGTATTGTATTTAATTTATTTATTGATAGTGTAGTGTTAGGTTTAATTGTAGGTAAGTGTAGGTATTTTATTTAATTAATTTAATGATAGTATAGTGTTAGGTTTAATTGTAACTTAGGTTAGGATTTATTTTACAGGTAATTTTGTAATTATTTTAACTCGGTAACTATTAAATAGTTCTTAACTATTTAATAGCTATTGTACATGGTTAAAATAATTTAAGTTGCCTGTAAAATAAATATTAATCCTAAAATAGCTACAATGTAATTATTATTTATATTGTAGCTATATTAGGATTTATTTTACATGTAAGTATTTAGCTTTAAATAGGAATAATTTATTTAATAAGAGTTAATTAATTTCGTTAGATTAAAATTATATTTAATTTAGGGGGGTGTTAGTGTTAGGGTTAGACTTAGCTTCAGGGGTTAATACATTTATTAGAATAGCGGTGAGCTCCTGTCGGCAGATTAGGGGTTAATAATTGAAGTTAGGTGTCGGCGATGTTAGGGAGGGCAGATTAGGGGTTAATACTATTTATTATAGGGTTAGTGAGGCGGATTAGGGGTTAATAACTTTATTATAGTAGCGGTGCGGTCCTCTCGGCAGATTAGGGGTTAATAAGTGTAGGCAGGTGGAGGCGACATTGTGGGGGGCAGATTAGGGGTTAATAAATATAATATAGGGGTCGGCGGTGTTAGGGGCAGCAGATTAGGGGTACATAAGGATAATGTAAGTAGCGGCGGTTTACGGAGCGGCAGATTAGGGGTTAAAAATAATATGCAGGGGTCAGCGATAGCGGGGGCGGCAGATTAGGGGTTAATAAGTGTAAGGTTAGGGGTGTTTAGACTCGGGGTACATGTTAGGGTGTTAGGTGCAGACGTAGGAAGTGTTTCCCCATAGCAAACAATGGGGCTGCGTTAGGAGCTGAACGCGGCTTTTTTGCAGGTGTTAGGTTTTTTTTCAGCTCAAAAAGCCCCATTGTTTTCTATGGGGGAATGGTGCACGAGCATGTTTTTGAGGCTGGCCGCGTCCGTAAGCAACTCTGGTATCGAGAGTTGGAGTGGCGTTAAAAATGCTCTACGCTCCTTTTTTGGAGCCTAACGCAGCGATTCTGTGGACTCTCAATACCAGAGTTATTTTAAAGGTGCGGCCAGAAAAAAGCCAGCGTTAGCTACGCGGGTCGTTACCGACAAAACTCTAAATCTAGCCGGTAGTGACATAGATGTGTGTTTGTGGTGTCATACAGGAACAGCAGAGAGAGAGACTGCACTGTATAAAACATGTAGTGACATAGATGTGTGTTTGTGGTGTCATACAGGAACAGCAGAGAGACACTGCACTGTATAAAACATGTAGTGACATAGATGTGTGTTTGTGGTGTCATACAGGAACAGCAGAGAGACACTGCACTGTATAAAACATGTATTGACATAGATGTGTGTTTGTGGTGTCATACAGGAACAGCAGAGAGACACTGCACTGTATAAAACATGTAGTGACATAGATGTGTGTTTGTGGTGTCATACAGGAACAGCAGAGAGAGACTGCATTACATAAAACATGTAGTGGCATAGATGTGTGTTTGTGGTGTCATACAGGAACAGCAGAGAGTGACTGCATTACATAAAACATGTAGTGACATAGATGTGTGTTTGTGGTGTCATACAGAAACAGCAGAGAGACACTGCACTGTATAAAACATGTATTGACATAGATGTGTGTTTGTGGTGTCATACAGGAACAGCAGAGAGACACTGCACTGTATAAAACATGTAGTGACATAGATGTGTGTTTGTGGTGTCATACAGGAACAGCAGAGAGACACTGCACTGTATAAAACATGTAGTGACATAGATGTGTGTTTGTGGTGTCATACAGGAACAGCAGAGAGAGACTGCACTGTATAAAACATGTAGTGACATAGATGTGTGTTTGTGGTGTCATACAGGAACAGCAGAGAGAGACTGCATTGTATAAAACATGTAGTGACATAGATGTGTGTTTGTGGTGTCACACAGGAACAGCAGAGAGACACTGCACTGTATAAAACATGTATTGACATAGATGTGTGTTTGTGGTGTCATACAGGAACAGCAGAGAGACACTGCACTGTATAAAACATGTAGTGACATAGATGTGTGTTTGTGGTGTCATACAGGAACAGCAGAGAGAGACTGCATTACATAAAACATGTAGTGGCATAGATGTGTGTTTGTGGTGTCATACAGGAACAGCAGAGAATGACTGCATTACATAAAACATGTAGTGACATAGATGTGTGTTTGTGGTGTCATACAGGAACAGCAGAGAGAGACTGCACTGTATAAAACATGTAGTGACATAGATGTGTGTTTGTGGTGTCATACAGGAACAGCAGAGAGAGACTGCATTACATAAAACATGTAGTGGCATAGATGTGTGTTTGTGGTGTCATACAGGAACAGCAGAGAGTGACTGCATTACATAAAACATGTAGTGACATAGATGTGTGTTTGTGGTGTCATACAGGAACAGCAGAGAGAGACTGCATTACATAAAACATGTAGTGGCATAGATGTGTGTTTGTGGTGTCATACAGGAACAGCAGAGAGTGACTGCATTACATAAAACATGTAGTGACATAGATGTGTGTTTGTGGTGTCATACAGAAACAGCAGAGAGACACTGCACTGTATAAAACATGTATTGACATAGATGTGTGTTTGTGGTGTCATACAGGAACAGCAGAGAGACACTGCACTGTATAAAACATGTAGTGACATAGATGTGTGTTTGTGGTGTCATACAGGAACAGCAGAGAGACACTGCACTGTATAAAACATGTAGTGACATAGATGTGTGTTTGTGGTGTCATACAGGAACAGCAGAGAGAGACTGCACTGTATAAAACATGTAGTGACATAGATGTGTGTTTGTGGTGTCATACAGGAACAGCAGAGAGAGACTGCATTGTATAAAACATGTAGTGACATAGATGTGTGTTTGTGGTGTCACACAGGAACAGCAGAGAGACACTGCACTGTATAAAACATGTATTGACATAGATGTGTGTTTGTGGTGTCATACAGGAACAGCAGAGAGACACTGCACTGTATAAAACATGTAGTGACATAGATGTGTGTTTGTGGTGTCATACAGGAACAGCAGAGAGAGACTGCATTACATAAAACATGTAGTGGCATAGATGTGTGTTTGTGGTGTCATACAGGAACAGCAGAGAATGACTGCATTACATAAAACATGTAGTGACATAGATGTGTGTTTGTGGTGTCATACAGGAACAGCAGAGAGAGACTGCACTGTATAAAACATGTAGTGACATAGATGTGTGTTTGTGGTGTCATACAGGAACAGCAGAGAGAGACTGCATTACATAAAACATGTAGTGGCATAGATGTGTGTTTGTGGTGTCATACAGGAACAGCAGAGAGTGACTGCATTACATAAAACATGTAGTGACATAGATGTGTGTTTGTGGTGTCATACAGGAACAGCAGGGAGAGACTGCACTGTATAAAACATGTAGTGACATAGATGTGTGTTTGTGGTGTCATACAGGAACAGCAGAGAGAGACTGCATTACATAAAACATGTAGTGACATAGATGTGTGTTTGTGGTGTCATACAGGAACAGCAGAGAGAGACTGCACTGTATAAAACATGTAGTGACATAGATGTGTGTTTGTGGTGTCATACAGGAACAGCAGAGAGACACTGCACTGTATAAAACATGTAGTGACATAGATGTGTGTTTGTGGTGTCATACAGGAACAGCAGAGAGACTGCACTGTATAAAACATGTAGTGACATAGATGTGTGTTTGTGGTGTCATACAGGAACAGCAGAGAGAGACTGCATTACATAAAACATGTAGTGACATAGATGTGTGTTTGTGGTGTCATACAGGAACAGCAGAGAGACACTGCATTACATAAAACATGTAGTGACATAGATGTGTGTTTGTGGTGTCATACAGGAACAGAAGATAGAGACTGCATTACATAAAACATGTAGTGACATAAATGTGTGTTTGTGGTGTCATACAGGAACAGCAGAGAGAGAGAGACTGCATTGCATAAAACATGTAGTGACATAGATGTGTGTTTGTGGTGTCATACAGGAACAGCAGCGAGAGGCTGCATTACATAAAACATGTAGTGACATAGATGTGTGTTTGTGGTGTCATACAGAAACAGCAGAGAGAGACTGCACTGTATAAAACATGTAGTGGCATAGATGTGTGTTTGTGGTGTCATACAGGAACAGCAGAGAGAGACTGCATTGCATAAAACATGTAGTGACATAGATGTGTGTTTGTGGTGTCATATAGGAACAGCAGAGAGAGACTGCACTGTATAAAACATGTAGTGACATAGATGTGTGTTTGTGGTGTCATACAGGAACAGCAGAGAGAGACTGCATTACATAAAACATGTAGTGGCATAGATGTGTGTTTGTGGTGTCATACAGGAACAGCAGAGAGTGACTGCATTACATAAAACATGTAGTGACATAGATGTGTGTTTGTGGTGTCATACAGGAACAGCAGAGAGAGACTGCATTACATAAAACATGTAGTGACATAAATGTGTGTTTGTGGTGTCATACAGGAACAGCAGAGAGAGACTGCATTACATAAAACATGTAGTGACATAGATGTGTGTTTGTGGTGTCATACAGGAACAGCAGAGAGTGACTGCACTGTATAAAACATGTAGTGACATAGATGTGTGTTTGTGGTGTCATACAGGAACAGCAGAGAGTGACTGCATTACATAAAACATGTAGTGACATAGATGTGTGTTTGTGGTGTCATACAGGAACAGCAGAGAGACACTGCATTGTATAAAACATGTAGTGACATAGATGTGTGTTTGTGGTGTCATACAGGAACAGCAGAGAGACACTGCACTGTATAAAACATGTAGTGACATAGATGTGTGTTTGTGGTGTCATACAGGAACAGCAGAGAGAGACTGCATTACATAAAACATGTAGTGACATAGATGTGTGTTTGTGGTGTCATACAGGAACAGCAGAGAGAGACTGCATTACATAAAACATGTAGTGACATAGATATGTGTTTGTGGTGTCATACAGGAACAGCAGAGAGAGACTGCATTACATAAAACATGTAGTGACATAGATGTGTGTTTGTGGTGTCATACAGGAACAGCAGAGAGAGACTGCACTGTATAAAACATGTAGTGACATAGATGTGTGTTTCTGGTGTCATACAGGAACAGCAGAGAGAGACTGCACTGTATAAAACATGTAGTGACATAGATGTGTGTTTGTGGTGTCATACAGGAACAGCAGAGAGAGACTGCATTACATAAAACATGTAGTGACATAGATGTGTGTTTGTGGTGTCATACAGGAACAGCAGAGAGTGACTGCATTACATAAAACATGTAGTGACATAGATGTGTGTTTGTGGTGTCATACAGGAACAGCAGAGAGAGACTGCACTGTATAAAACATGTAGTGACATAGATGTGTGTTTGTGGTGTCATACAGGAACAGCAGAGAGTGACTGCACTGTATAAAACATGTAGTGCCATAGATGTGTGTTTGTGGTGTCATACAGGAACAGCAGAGAGTGACTGCATTACATAAAACATGTAGTGCCATAGATGTGTGTTTGTGGTGTCATACAGGAACAGCAGAGAGTGACTGCATTACATAAAACATGTAGTGACATAGATGTGTGTTTGTGGTGTCATACAGGAACAGCAGAGAGAGACTGCACTGTATAAAACATGTAGTGACATAGATGTGTGTTTCTGGTGTCATACAGGAACAGCAGAGAGAGACTGCACTGTATAAAACATGTAGTGACATAGATGTGTGTTTGTGGTGTCATACAGGAACAGCAGAGAGAGACTGCATTACATAAAACATGTAGTGACATAGATGTGTGTTTTTGGTGTCATACAGGAACAGCAGAGAGTGACTGCATTACATAAAACATGTAGTGACATAGATGTGTGTTTGTGGTGTCATACAGGAACAGCAGAGAGAGACTGCACTGTATAAAACATGTAGTGACATAGATGTGTGTTTGTGGTGTCATACAGGAACAGCAGAGAGTGACTGCACTGTATAAAACATGTAGTCATATAGATGTGTGTTTGTGGTGTCATACAGGAACAGCAGAGAGACACTGCACTGTATAAAACATGTAGTGACATAGATGTGTGTTTGTGGTGTCATACAGAAACAGCAGAGAGAGACTGCATTACATAAAACATGTAGTGGCATAGATGTGTGTTTGTGGTGTCATACAGAAACAGCAGAGAGTGACTGCATTACATAAAACATGTAGTGACATAGATGTGTGTTTGTGGTGTCATACAGAAACAGCAGAGAGTGACTGCATTACATAAAACATGTAGTGACATAGATGTGTGTTTGTGGGGGTCGTTACAGGAATAGTAAAGAAAGGCTATAATGTATATAAAAAAGGTGTAGTGAAATAGCTGTGCTTTTGTGTGTTTGAGGGTTTCATGAATAGTAGTAGATACCACTTGACAGTTTGTAGCTGTACGGACAGGACATAAATAGCACAGATAGTTTAGGGGAGGATGCAGAGGCAGAGATGTAGCTTTTAGTGAGTAAGTTAGAAATAGCAGTGAGTCAAGTTAGGAATAGCAGTGCTTGAGGGTTAGATGGAAGTTTAGTTGGAGTGCCAGAGCAGGAATAAGACAGAAGGTTTTGTGGTGTCTGGTGAGTTGTGTTTGTGTGTTAATGTGTGTGAGTACATGTGTGTGTACGTGTGCGTGAGCGCATTTATGCATGTATGAGAATGTGTTTGAGTGTGCAAGTATGTGTAATGTATATGTGTGTGCCAGTGCATGTGTATCTGTGTGCAAGTATGTGTAATGTATATGTGTGTGTGTGCCAGTGCATGTGTATCTGTGTGCAAGTGTGTGTAATGTATATGTGTGTGCCAGTGCATGTGTATCTGTGTGCAAGTGTGTGTAATGTATATGTGTGTGTCAGTGCATGTGTATTTGTGTGCAAGTATGTGTAATGTATATGTGTGTGCCAGTGCATGTGTATCACTGTACAAGTGTGTGTAATGTATATGTGTGTGCCAGTGCATGTGTATCACTGTACAAGTGTGTGTAATGTATATGTGTGTGCCAGTGCATGTGTATCTGTGTGCAAGTGTGTGTAATGTATATGTGTGTGCCAGTGCATGTGTATCTGTGTGCAAGTGTGTGTAATGTATATGTGTGTGCCAGTGCATGTGTGTCTGTGTGCAAGTGTGTGTAATGTATATGTGTGTGCCAGTGCATGTGTATCTGTGTGCAAGTGTGTGTCAGTGCATGTGTATCTGTGTGCAAGTATGTGTAATGTATATGTGTGTGCCAGTGCATGTGTATCTGTGTGCAAGTGTGTGTAATGTATATGTGTGTGCCAGTGCATGTGTATCTGTGTGCAAGTGTGTGTAATGTATATGTGTGTGTGTCAGTGCATGTGTATCTGTGTGCAAGTATGTGTAATGTATATGTGTGTGCCAGTGCATGTGTATCTGTGTGCAAGTGTGTGTAATGTATATGTGTGTGCCAGTGCATGTGTATCTGTGTGCAAGTGTGTGTAATGTATATGTGTGTGTCAGTGCATGTGTATTTGTGTGCAAGTATGTGTAATGTATATGTGTGTGCCAGTGCATGTGTATCTGTGTGCAAGTGTGTGTAATGTATATGTGTGTGCCAGTGCATGTGTATCTGTGTGCAAGTGTGTGTAATGTATATGTGTGTGTCAGTGCATGTGTATTTGTGTGCAAGTATGTGTAATGTATATGTGTGTGCCAGTGCATGTGTATCACTGTACAAGTGTGTGTAATGTATATGTGTGTGCCAGTGCATGTGTATCACTGTACAAGTGTGTGTAATGTATATGTGTGTGCCAGTGCATGTGTATCTGTGTGCAAGTGTGTGTAATGTATATGTGTGTGCCAGTGCATGTGTATCTGTGTGCAAGTGTGTGTAATGTATATGTGTGTGCCAGTGCATGTGTATCTGTGTGCAAGTGTGTGTAATGTATATGTGTGTGCCAGTGCATGTGTATCTGTGTGCAAGTGTGTGTCAGTGCATGTGTATCTGTGTGCAAGTATGTGTAATGTATATGTGTGTGCCAGTGCATGTGTATCTGTGTGCAAGTGTGTGTAATGTATATGTGTGTGCCAGTGCATGTGTATCTGTGTGCAAGTGTGTGTAATGTATATGTGTGTGCCAGTGCATGTGTATCTGTGTGCAAGTGTGTGTAATGTATATGTGTGTGCCAGTGCATGTGTATCTGTGTGCAAGTGTGTGTCAGTGCATGTGTATCTGTGTGCAAGTATGTGTAATGTATATATATATGTGTGTGCCAGTGCATGTGTATCTGTGTGCAAGTATGTGTAATGTATATGTGTGTGCCAGTGCATGTGTATCTGTGTGCAAGTATGTGTAATGTATATGTGTGTGCCAGTGCATGTGTATCTGTGTGCAAGTATGTGTAATGTATATATGTGTGTCAGTGCATGTGTATGTGTGCAAGTGTGTGTAATGTATATGTGTGTGTGCCAGTGCATGTGTATCTGTGTGCAAGTATGTGTAATGTATATGTGTGTGTGTGTCAGTGCATGTGTATCTGTGTGCAAGTATGTGTAATGTATATGTGTGTGTGTCAGTGCATGTGTATCTGTGTGCAAGTGTGTGTAATGTATATGTGTGTGTGTCAGTGCACGTGTATCTGTGTGCAAGTATGTGTAATGTATATGTGTGTGCCAGTGCATGTGTATCTGTGTGCAAGTATGTGTAATGTATATGTGTGTGCCAGTGCATGTGTATCTGTGTACAAGTGTGTGTAAAGTATATGTGTGTGCCAGTGCATGTGTATCTGTGTGCAAGTATGTGTAATGTATATGTGTGTGCCAGTGCATGTGTATCTGTGTGCAAGTATGTGTAATGTATATGTGTGTGCCAGTGCATGTGTATCTGTGTGCAAGTATGTGTAATGTATATGTGTGTGCCAGTGTATGTGTACCTGTGTGCAAGTATGTGTAATGTATATGTGTGTGCCAGTGCATGTGTATCTGTGTGCAAGTATGTGTAATGTATATGTGTGTGCCAGTGCATGTGTATCTGTGTGCAAGAATGTGTAATGTATACGTGTGTGCCAGTGCATGTGTATCTGTGTGCAAGTGTGTGTGTAATATATACGTGTGTGCCAGTGCATGTGTATCTGTGTGCAAGTGTGTGTAATGTATATGTGTGTGCCAGTGCATGTGTATCTGTGTGCAAGTGTGTGTATTGTATATGTGTGTGCCAGTGCATGTGTATCTGTGTGCAAGTATGTGTAATGTATATGTGTGTGCCAGTGCATGTGTATCTGTGTGCAAGTGTGTGTAAAGTATATGTGTGTGCCAGTGCATGTGTATCTGTGTGCAAGTATGTGTAATGTATATGTGTGTGCCAGTGCATGTGTATCTGTGTGCAAGTATGTGTAATGTATATGTGTGTGCCAGTGCATGTGTATCTGTGTGCAAGTATGTGTAATGTATATGTGTGTGCCAGTGTATGTGTACCTGTGTGCAAGTATGTGTAATGTATATGTGTGTGCCAGTGCATGTGTATCTGTGTGCAAGAATGTGTAATGTATATGTGTGTGCCAGTGCATGTGTATCTGTGTGTAAGTGTGTGTAATGTATATGCGTGTGTGTCAGTGCATGTGTATCTGTGTGCAAGTGTGTGTAATGTATATGTGTGTGCCAGTGCATGTGTATCTGTGTGCAAGTGTGTGTTATGTATATGTGTGTGCCAGGGCATGTGTATCTGTGTGCAAGTGTGTGTAATGTATATGTGTGTGCCAGTGCATGTGTATCTGTGTGCAAGTATGTGTAATGTATATGTGTGTGCCAGTGTATGTGTACCTGTGTGCAAGTATGTGTAATGTATATGTGTGTGCCAGTGCATGTGTATCTGTGTGCAAGTATGTGTAATGTATATGTGTGTGCCAGTGCATGTGTATCTGTGTGCAAGTGTGTGTAATGTATATGTGTGTGCCAGTGCATGTGTATCTGTGTGCAAGTATGTGTAATGTATATGTGTGTGCCAGTGCATGTGTATCTGTGTGCAAGTGTGTGTAATGTATATGTGTGTGCCAGTGCATGTGTATCTGTGTGCAAGTATGTGTAATGTATATGTGTGTGCCAGTGTATGTGTACGTGTGTGCAAGTATGTGTAATGTATATGTGTGTGCCAGTGCATGTGTATCTGTGTGCAAGTATGTGTAATGGATATGTGTGTGTCAGTGCATGTGTATCTGTGTGCAAGTATGTGCAATGTATATGTGTGTGCCAGTGCATGTGTATCTGTGTGCAAGTATGTGTAATGTATACGTGTGTGCCAGTGCATGTGTATCTGTGTGCAAGTGTGTGTGTAATGTATACGTGTGTGCCAGTGCATGTGTATCTGTGTGCAAGTGTGTGTAATGTATATGTGTGTGCCAGTGCATGTGTATCTGTGTGCAAGTGTGTGTATTGTATATGTGTGTGCCAGTGCATGTGTATCTGTGTGCAAGTATGTGTAATGTATATGTGTGTGCCAGTGCATGTGTATCTGTGTACAAGTGTGTGTAAAGTATATGTGTGTGCCAGTGCATGTGTATCTGTGTGCAAGTATGTGTAATGTATATGTGTGTGCCAGTGCATGTGTATCTGTGTGCAAGTATGTGTAATGGATATGTGTGTGTCAGTGCATGTGTATCTGTGTGCAAGTATGTGCAATGTATATGTGTGTGCCAGTGCATGTGTATCTGTGTGCAAGTATGTGTAATGTATACGTGTGTGCCAGTGCATGTGTATCTGTGTGCAAGTGTGTGTGTAATGTATACGTGTGTGCCAGTGCATGTGTATCTGTGTGCAAGTGTGTGTAATGTATATGTGTGTGCCAGTGCATGTGTATCTGTGTGCAAGTGTGTGTATTGTATATGTGTGTGCCAGTGCATGTGTATCTGTGTGCAAGTATGTGTAATGTATATGTGTGTGCCAGTGCATGTGTATCTGTGTACAAGTGTGTGTAAAGTATATGTGTGTGCCAGTGCATGTGTATCTGTGTGCAAGTATGTGTAATGTATATGTGTGTGCCAGTGCATGTGTATCTGTGTGCAAGTATGTGTAATGTATATGTGTGTGCCAGTGCATGTGTATCTGTGTGCAAGTATGTGTAATGTATATGTGTGTGCCAGTGTATGTGTACCTGTGTGCAAGTATGTGTAATGTATATGTGTGTGCCAGTGCATGTGTATCTGTGTGCAAGAATGTGTAATGGATATGTGTGTGTCAGTGCATGTGTATCTGTGTGCAAGTTTGTGTAATGTATATGTGTGTGCCAGTGCATGTGTATCTGTGTGCAAGTATGTGTAATGTATATGTGTGTGCCAGTGCATGTGTATCTGTGTGCAAGTGTGTGTTATGTATATGTGTGTGCCAGTGCATGTGTATCTGTGTGCAAGTGTGTGTAATGTATATGTGTGTGCCAGTGCATGTGTATCTGTGTGCAAGTGTGTGTAATGTATATGTGTGTGCCAGTGCATGTGTATCTGTGTGCAAGTGTGTGTAATGTATATGTGTGTGCCAGTGCATGTGTATCTGTGTGTAAGTGTGTGTAATGTATATGTGTGTGCCAGTGCATGTGTATCTGTGTGTAAGTGTGTGTAATGTATATGCGTGTGTGTCAGTGCATGTGTATCTCTGTGCAAGTGTGTGTAATGTATATGTGTGTGCCAGTGCATGTGTATCTGTGTGCAAGTGTGTGTTATGTATATGTGTGTGCCAGGGCATGTGTATCTGTGTGCAAGTGTGTGTAATGTATACAGGGAGTGCAGAATTATTAGGCAAATGAGTATTTTGACCACATCATCCTCTTTATGCATGTTGTCTTACTCCAAGCTGTATAGGCTCGAAAGCCTACTACCAATTAAGCATATTAGGTGATGTGCATCTCTGTAATGAGAAGGGGTGTGGTCTAATGACATCAACACCCTATATCAGGTGTGCATAATTATTAGGCAACTTCCTTTCCTTTGGCAAAATGGGTCAAAAGAAGGACTTGACAGGCTCAGAAAAGTCAAAAATAGTGAGATATCTTGTAGAGGGATGCAGCACTCTTAAAATTGCAAAGCTTCTGAAGCGTGATCATCGAACAATCAAGCGTTTCATTCAAAATAGTCAACAGGGTCGCAAGAAGCGTGTGGAAAAACCAAGGCGCAAAATAACTGCCCATGAACTGAGAAAAGTCAAGCGTGCAGCTGCCAAGATGCCACTTGCCACCAGTTTGGCCATATTTCAGAGCTGCAACATCACTGGAGTGCCCAAAAGTACAAGGTGTGCAATACTCAGAGACATGGCCAAGGTAAGAAAGGCTGAAAGACGACCACCACTGAACAAGACACACAAGCTGAAACGTCAAGACTGGGCCAAGAAATATCTCAAGACTGATTTTTCTAAGGTTTTATGGACTGATGAAATGAGAGTGAGTCTTGATGGGCCAGATGGATGGGCCCGTGGCTGGATTGGTAAAGGGCAGAGAGCTCCAGTCCGACTCAGACGCCAGCAAGGTGGGGGTGGAGTACTGGTTTGGGCTGGTATCATCAAAGATGAGCTTGTGGGGCTTTTCGGGTTGAGGATGGAGTCAAGCTCAACTCCCAGTCCTACTGCCAGTTTCTGGAAGACACCTTCTTCAAGCAGTGGTACAGGAAGAAGTCTGCATCCTTCAAGAAAAACATGATTTTCATGCAGGACAATGCTCCATCACACGCGTCCAAGTACTCCACAGCGTGGCTGGCAAGAAAGGGTATAAAAGAAGAAAATCTAATGACATGGCCTCCTTGTTCACCTGATCTGAACCCCATTGAGAACCTGTGGTCCATCATCAAATGTGAGATTTACAAGGAGGGAAAACAGTACACCTCTCTGAACAGTGTCTGGGAGGCTGTGGTTGCTGCTGCACGCAATGTTGATGGTGAACAGATCAAAACACTGACAGAATCCATGGATGGCAGGCTTTTGAGTGTCCTTTCAAAGAAAGGTGGCTATATTGGTCACTGATTTATTTTTGTTTTGTTTTTGAATGTCAGAAATGTATATTTGTGAATGTTGAGATGTTATATTGGTTTCACTGGTAAAAAATAAATAATTGAAATGGGTATATATTTGTTTTTTGTTAAGTTGCCTAATAATTATGCACAGTAATAGTCACCTGCACACACAGATATCCCCCTAAAATAGCTATAACTAAAAACAAACTAAAAACTACTTCCAAAACTATTCAGCTTTGATATTAATGAGTTTTTTTGGGTTCATTGAGAACATGGTTGTTGTTCAATAATAAAATTAATCCTCAAAAATACAACTTGCCTAATAATTCTGCACTCCCTGTATGTGTGTGCCAGTGCATGTGTATCTGTGTGCAAGTATGTGTAATGTATATGTGTGTGCCAGTGTATGTGTACCTGTGTGCAAGTATGTGTAATGTATATGTGTGTGCCAGTGCATGTGTATCTGTGTGCAAGTATGTGTAATGTATATGTGTGTGCCAGTGCATGTGTATCTGTGTGCAAGTTTGTGTAATGTATATGTGTGTGTGCCAGTGCATGTGTATCTGTGTGCAAGTATGTGTAATGTATATGTGTGTGCCAGTGCATGTGTATCTGTGTGCAAGTGTGTGTAATGTATATGTGTGTGCCAGTGCATGTGTATCTGTGTGCAAGTATGTGTAATGTATATGTGTGTGCCAGTGCATGTGTATCTGTGTGCAAGTGTGTGTAATGTATATGTGTGTGCCAGTGCATGTGTATCTGTGTGCAAGTGTGTGTTATGTATATGTGTGTGTGTCAGTGCATGTGTATCTGTGTGCAAGTATGTGTAATATATATGTGCGTGCCAGTGCATGTGTATCTGTTTGCAAGTGTGTGTAATGCATATGTGTGTGCCAGTGCATGTGTATCTGTGTAAAAGTGTGTGTATTGTATATGTGTGTGCCAGTGCATGTGTATCTGTGTGCAAGTATGTGTAATGTATATGTGTGTGCCAGTGCATGTGTATCTGTGTGCAAGTGTGTGTATTGTATATGTGTGTGCCAGTGCATGTGTATCTGTGTGCAAGTATGTGTAATGTATGTGGGTGTGTCAGTGCATGTGTATCTGTGTGCAAGTATGTGTAATGTATATGCGTGTGCCAGTGCATGTGTATATGTGTGCAAGTGTGTGTAATGTATATGTGTGTGTGTGTCAGTGCATGTGTATCTGTGTGCAAGTGTGTGTAATGTATATGTGCGTGCCAGTGCATGTGTATCTGTTTGCAAGTGTGTGTAATGTATATGTGTGTGTGTCAGTGCATGTGTATCTGTGTGCAAGTGTGTAATGTATATGTGTGTGCCAGTGCATGTGTATCTGTGTAAAAGTGTGTGTAATGTATATGTGTGTGCCAGTGCATGTGTATCTGTGTGCAAGTGTGTGTAATGTATATATGTGTGTGTGTCAGTGCATGTGTATCTGTGTGCAAGTGTGTGTAATGTAAATGTGTGTGCCAGCGCATGTGTATCTGTGTACAAGTGTGTGTAATGTATATGTGTGTGCCAGTGCATGTGTATCTGTGTGCAAGTGTGTGTAATGTATATGTGTGAGTCAGGGCATGTGTACCTGTGTGCAAGTATGTGTAATGTATATGTGTGTGCCAGTGCATGTGTATCTGTGTGCAAGTGTGTGTAATGTATATGTGTGTGCCAGTGTATGTGTATCTGTGTGCAAGTATGTGTAATGTATATGTGTGTGCCAGTGCATGTGTATCTGTGTGCAAGTGTGTGTAATGTATATGTGTGTGCCAGTGTATGTGTATCTGTGTGCAAGTATGTGTAATGTATATGTGTGTGCCAGTGCATGTGTATCTGTGTGCAAGTGTGTGTAATGTATATGTGTGTGCCAGTGCATGTGTATCTGTGTGCATGTGTGTAATATATATGTGTGTGTCAGTGCATGTGTATCTGTGTGCAAGTATGTGTAATGTATATGTGTGTGCCAGTGCATGTGTATCTGTGTGCAAGTATGTGTAATGTATATGTGTGTGCCAGTGCATGTGTATCTGTGTGCAAGTGTGTAATGTATATGTGTGTGCCAGTGTATGTGTATCTGTGTGCAAGTATGTGTAATGTATATGTGTGTGCCAGTGCATGTGTATCTGTGTGCAAGTGTGTGTAATGTATATGTGTGTGCCAGTGCATGTGTATCTGTGTGCATGTGTGTAATATATATGTGTGTGTCAGTGCATGTGTATCTGTGTGCAAGTATGTGTAATGTATATGTGTGTGCCAGTGCATGTGTATCTGTGTGCAAGTGTGTGTAATGTATATGTGTGTGTCAGTGCATGTGTATCTGTGTGCATGTGTGTGTAATGTATATGTGTGTGCCAGGGCATGTGTATCTGTGTGCAAGTGTGTGTAATGTATATGTGTGTGCCAGTGCATGTGTATCTGTGTGCAAGTATGTGTAATGTATATGTGTGTGCCAGTGCATGTGTATCTGTGTGCAAGTGTGTGTAATGTATATGTGTGTGCCAGTGCATGTGTATCTGTGTGCAAGTGTGTGTTATGTATATGTGTGTGTGTCAGTGCATGTGTATCTGTGTGCAAGTATGTGTAATATATATGTGCGTGCCAGTGCATGTGTATCTGTTTGCAAGTGTGTGTAATGTATATGTGTGTGCCAGTGCATGTGTATCTGTGTAAAAGTGTGTGTATTGTATATGTGTGTGCCAGTGCATGTGTATCTGTGTGCAAGTATGTGTAATGTATATGTGTGTGCCAGTGCATGTGTATCTGTGTGCAAGTGTGTGTATTGTATATGTGTGTGCCAGTGCATGTGTATCTGTGTGCAAGTATGTGTAATGTATGTGGGTGTGCCAGTGCATGTGTATCTGTGTGCAAGTATGTGTAATGTATATGTGTGTGCCAGTGCATGTGTATATGTGTGCAAGTGTGTGTAATGTATATGTGTGTGTGTGTCAGTGCATGTGTATCTGTGTGCAAGTGTGTGTAATGTATATGTGCGTGCCAGTGCATGTGTATCTGTTTGCAAGTGTGTGTAATGTATATGTGTGTGTGTCAGTGCATGTGTATCTGTGTGCAAGTGTGTGTAATGTATATGTGTGTGCCAGTACATGTGTATCTGTGTAAAAGTGTGTGTAATGTATATGTGTGTGCCAGTGCATGTGTATCTGTGTGCAAGTGTGTGTAATGTATATGTGTGTGCCAGTGCATGTGTATCTGTGTGCAAGTATGTGTAATGTATATGTGTGTGCCAGTGCTTGTGTATCTGTGTGCAAGTATGTGTAATGTATATGTGTGTGCCAGTGCATGTGTATCTGTGTGCAAGTGTGTGTAATGTATATGTGTGTGTCAGTGCATGTGTATCTGTGTGCAAGTATGTGTAATGTATATGTGTGTGCCAGTGCTTGTGTATCTGTGTGCAAGTATGTGTAATGTATATGTGTGTGTCAGTGCATGTGTATCTGTGTGCAAGTGTGTGTAATGTATATGTGTGTGCCAGTGTATGTGTATCTGTGTGCAAGTATGTGTAATGTATAAGTGTGTGCCAGTGCATGTGTATCTGTGTGCAAGTGTGTGTAATGTATATTTGTGTGCCAGTGCATGTGTATCTGTGTGCATGTGTGTAATATATATGTGTGTGTCAGTGCATGTGTATCTGTGTGCAAGTATGTGTAATGTATATGTGTGTGCCAGTGCATGTGTATCTGTGTGCAAGTGTGTGTAATGTATATGTGTGTGCCAGTGCATGTGTATCTGTGTGCATGTGTGTGTAATGTATATGTGTGTGCCAGGGCATGTGTATCTGTGTGCAAGTGTGTGTAATGTATATGTGTGTGCCAGTGCATGTGTATCTGTGTGCAAGTATGTGTAATGTATATGTGTGTGCCAGTGCATGTGTATCTGTGTGCAAGTATGTGTAATGTATATGTGTGTGCCAGTGCATGTGTATCTGTGTGCAAGTATGTGTAATGTATATGTGTGTGCCAGTGTATGTGTACCTGTGTGCAAGTATGTGTAATGTATATGTGTGTGCCAGTGCATGTGTATCTGTGTGCAAGAATGTGTAATGGATATGTGTGTGTCAGTGCATGTGTATCTGTGTGCAAGTTTGTGTAATGTATATGTGTGTGCCAGTGCATGTGTATCTGTGTGCAAGTATGTGTAATGTATATGTGTGTGCCAGTGCATGTGTATCTGTGTGCAAGTGTGTGTTATGTATATGTGTGTGCCAGTGCATGTGTATCTGTGTGCAAGTGTGTGTAATGTATATGTGTGTGCCAGTGCATGTGTATCTGTGTGCAAGTGTGTGTAATGTATATGTGTGTGCCAGTGCATGTGTATCTGTGTGCAAGTGTGTGTAATGTATATGTGTGTGCCAGTGCATGTGTATCTGTGTGTAAGTGTGTGTAATGTATATGTGTGTGCCAGTGCATGTGTATCTGTGTGTAAGTGTGTGTAATGTATATGCGTGTGTGTCAGTGCATGTGTATCTCTGTGCAAGTGTGTGTAATGTATATGTGTGTGCCAGTGCATGTGTATCTGTGTGCAAGTGTGTGTTATGTATATGTGTGTGCCAGGGCATGTGTATCTGTGTGCAAGTGTGTGTAATGTATACAGGGAGTGCAGAATTATTAGGCAAATGAGTATTTTGACCACATCATCCTCTTTATGCATGTTGTCTTACTCCAAGCTGTATAGGCTCGAAAGCCTACTACCAATTAAGCATATTAGGTGATGTGCATCTCTGTAATGAGAAGGGGTGTGGTCTAATGACATCAACACCCTATATCAGGTGTGCATAATTATTAGGCAACTTCCTTTCCTTTGGCAAAATGGGTCAAAAGAAGGACTTGACAGGCTCAGAAAAGTCAAAAATAGTGAGATATCTTGTAGAGGGATGCAGCACTCTTAAAATTGCAAAGCTTCTGAAGCGTGATCATCGAACAATCAAGCGTTTCATTCAAAATAGTCAACAGGGTCGCAAGAAGCGTGTGGAAAAACCAAGGCGCAAAATAACTGCCCATGAACTGAGAAAAGTCAAGCGTGCAGCTGCCAAGATGCCACTTGCCACCAGTTTGGCCATATTTCAGAGCTGCAACATCACTGGAGTGCCCAAAAGTACAAGGTGTGCAATACTCAGAGACATGGCCAAGGTAAGAAAGGCTGAAAGACGACCACCACTGAACAAGACACACAAGCTGAAACGTCAAGACTGGGCCAAGAAATATCTCAAGACTGATTTTTCTAAGGTTTTATGGACTGATGAAATGAGAGTGAGTCTTGATGGGCCAGATGGATGGGCCCGTGGCTGGATTGGTAAAGGGCAGAGAGCTCCAGTCCGACTCAGACGCCAGCAAGGTGGGGGTGGAGTACTGGTTTGGGCTGGTATCATCAAAGATGAGCTTGTGGGGCTTTTCGGGTTGAGGATGGAGTCAAGCTCAACTCCCAGTCCTACTGCCAGTTTCTGGAAGACACCTTCTTCAAGCAGTGGTACAGGAAGAAGTCTGCATCCTTCAAGAAAAACATGATTTTCATGCAGGACAATGCTCCATCACACGCGTCCAAGTACTCCACAGCGTGGCTGGCAAGAAAGGGTATAAAAGAAGAAAATCTAATGACATGGCCTCCTTGTTCACCTGATCTGAACCCCATTGAGAACCTGTGGTCCATCATCAAATGTGAGATTTACAAGGAGGGAAAACAGTACACCTCTCTGAACAGTGTCTGGGAGGCTGTGGTTGCTGCTGCACGCAATGTTGATGGTGAACAGATCAAAACACTGACAGAATCCATGGATGGCAGGCTTTTGAGTGTCCTTTCAAAGAAAGGTGGCTATATTGGTCACTGATTTATTTTTGTTTTGTTTTTGAATGTCAGAAATGTATATTTGTGAATGTTGAGATGTTATATTGGTTTCACTGGTAAAAAATAAATAATTGAAATGGGTATATATTTGTTTTTTGTTAAGTTGCCTAATAATTATGCACAGTAATAGTCACCTGCACACACAGATATCCCCCTAAAATAGCTATAACTAAAAACAAACTAAAAACTACTTCCAAAACTATTCAGCTTTGATATTAATGAGTTTTTTTGGGTTCATTGAGAACATGGTTGTTGTTCAATAATAAAATTAATCCTCAAAAATACAACTTGCCTAATAATTCTGCACTCCCTGTATGTGTGTGCCAGTGCATGTGTATCTGTGTGCAAGTATGTGTAATGTATATGTGTGTGCCAGTGTATGTGTACCTGTGTGCAAGTATGTGTAATGTATATGTGTGTGCCAGTGCATGTGTATCTGTGTGCAAGTATGTGTAATGTATATGTGTGTGCCAGTGCATGTGTATCTGTGTGCAAGTTTGTGTAATGTATATGTGTGTGTGCCAGTGCATGTGTATCTGTGTGCAAGTATGTGTAATGTATATGTGTGTGCCAGTGCATGTGTATCTGTGTGCAAGTGTGTGTAATGTATATGTGTGTGCCAGTGCATGTGTATCTGTGTGCAAGTATGTGTAATGTATATGTGTGTGCCAGTGCATGTGTATCTGTGTGCAAGTGTGTGTAATGTATATGTGTGTGCCAGTGCATGTGTATCTGTGTGCAAGTGTGTGTTATGTATATGTGTGTGTGTCAGTGCATGTGTATCTGTGTGCAAGTATGTGTAATATATATGTGCGTGCCAGTGCATGTGTATCTGTTTGCAAGTGTGTGTAATGCATATGTGTGTGCCAGTGCATGTGTATCTGTGTAAAAGTGTGTGTATTGTATATGTGTGTGCCAGTGCATGTGTATCTGTGTGCAAGTATGTGTAATGTATATGTGTGTGCCAGTGCATGTGTATCTGTGTGCAAGTGTGTGTATTGTATATGTGTGTGCCAGTGCATGTGTATCTGTGTGCAAGTATGTGTAATGTATGTGGGTGTGTCAGTGCATGTGTATCTGTGTGCAAGTATGTGTAATGTATATGCGTGTGCCAGTGCATGTGTATATGTGTGCAAGTGTGTGTAATGTATATGTGTGTGTGTGTCAGTGCATGTGTATCTGTGTGCAAGTGTGTGTAATGTATATGTGCGTGCCAGTGCATGTGTATCTGTTTGCAAGTGTGTGTAATGTATATGTGTGTGTGTCAGTGCATGTGTATCTGTGTGCAAGTGTGTAATGTATATGTGTGTGCCAGTGCATGTGTATCTGTGTAAAAGTGTGTGTAATGTATATGTGTGTGCCAGTGCATGTGTATCTGTGTGCAAGTGTGTGTAATGTATATATGTGTGTGTGTCAGTGCATGTGTATCTGTGTGCAAGTGTGTGTAATGTAAATGTGTGTGCCAGCGCATGTGTATCTGTGTACAAGTGTGTGTAATGTATATGTGTGTGCCAGTGCATGTGTATCTGTGTGCAAGTGTGTGTAATGTATATGTGTGAGTCAGGGCATGTGTACCTGTGTGCAAGTATGTGTAATGTATATGTGTGTGCCAGTGCATGTGTATCTGTGTGCAAGTGTGTGTAATGTATATGTGTGTGCCAGTGTATGTGTATCTGTGTGCAAGTATGTGTAATGTATATGTGTGTGCCAGTGCATGTGTATCTGTGTGCAAGTGTGTGTAATGTATATGTGTGTGCCAGTGTATGTGTATCTGTGTGCAAGTATGTGTAATGTATATGTGTGTGCCAGTGCATGTGTATCTGTGTGCAAGTGTGTGTAATGTATATGTGTGTGCCAGTGCATGTGTATCTGTGTGCATGTGTGTAATATATATGTGTGTGTCAGTGCATGTGTATCTGTGTGCAAGTATGTGTAATGTATATGTGTGTGCCAGTGCATGTGTATCTGTGTGCAAGTATGTGTAATGTATATGTGTGTGCCAGTGCATGTGTATCTGTGTGCAAGTGTGTAATGTATATGTGTGTGCCAGTGTATGTGTATCTGTGTGCAAGTATGTGTAATGTATATGTGTGTGCCAGTGCATGTGTATCTGTGTGCAAGTGTGTGTAATGTATATGTGTGTGCCAGTGCATGTGTATCTGTGTGCATGTGTGTAATATATATGTGTGTGTCAGTGCATGTGTATCTGTGTGCAAGTATGTGTAATGTATATGTGTGTGCCAGTGCATGTGTATCTGTGTGCAAGTGTGTGTAATGTATATGTGTGTGTCAGTGCATGTGTATCTGTGTGCATGTGTGTGTAATGTATATGTGTGTGCCAGGGCATGTGTATCTGTGTGCAAGTGTGTGTAATGTATATGTGTGTGCCAGTGCATGTGTATCTGTGTGCAAGTATGTGTAATGTATATGTGTGTGCCAGTGCATGTGTATCTGTGTGCAAGTGTGTGTAATGTATATGTGTGTGCCAGTGCATGTGTATCTGTGTGCAAGTGTGTGTTATGTATATGTGTGTGTGTCAGTGCATGTGTATCTGTGTGCAAGTATGTGTAATATATATGTGCGTGCCAGTGCATGTGTATCTGTTTGCAAGTGTGTGTAATGTATATGTGTGTGCCAGTGCATGTGTATCTGTGTAAAAGTGTGTGTATTGTATATGTGTGTGCCAGTGCATGTGTATCTGTGTGCAAGTATGTGTAATGTATATGTGTGTGCCAGTGCATGTGTATCTGTGTGCAAGTGTGTGTATTGTATATGTGTGTGCCAGTGCATGTGTATCTGTGTGCAAGTATGTGTAATGTATGTGGGTGTGCCAGTGCATGTGTATCTGTGTGCAAGTATGTGTAATGTATATGTGTGTGCCAGTGCATGTGTATATGTGTGCAAGTGTGTGTAATGTATATGTGTGTGTGTGTCAGTGCATGTGTATCTGTGTGCAAGTGTGTGTAATGTATATGTGCGTGCCAGTGCATGTGTATCTGTTTGCAAGTGTGTGTAATGTATATGTGTGTGTGTCAGTGCATGTGTATCTGTGTGCAAGTGTGTGTAATGTATATGTGTGTGCCAGTACATGTGTATCTGTGTAAAAGTGTGTGTAATGTATATGTGTGTGCCAGTGCATGTGTATCTGTGTGCAAGTGTGTGTAATGTATATGTGTGTGCCAGTGCATGTGTATCTGTGTGCAAGTATGTGTAATGTATATGTGTGTGCCAGTGCTTGTGTATCTGTGTGCAAGTATGTGTAATGTATATGTGTGTGCCAGTGCATGTGTATCTGTGTGCAAGTGTGTGTAATGTATATGTGTGTGTCAGTGCATGTGTATCTGTGTGCAAGTATGTGTAATGTATATGTGTGTGCCAGTGCTTGTGTATCTGTGTGCAAGTATGTGTAATGTATATGTGTGTGTCAGTGCATGTGTATCTGTGTGCAAGTGTGTGTAATGTATATGTGTGTGCCAGTGTATGTGTATCTGTGTGCAAGTATGTGTAATGTATAAGTGTGTGCCAGTGCATGTGTATCTGTGTGCAAGTGTGTGTAATGTATATTTGTGTGCCAGTGCATGTGTATCTGTGTGCATGTGTGTAATATATATGTGTGTGTCAGTGCATGTGTATCTGTGTGCAAGTATGTGTAATGTATATGTGTGTGCCAGTGCATGTGTATCTGTGTGCAAGTGTGTGTAATGTATATGTGTGTGCCAGTGCATGTGTATCTGTGTGCATGTGTGTGTAATGTATATGTGTGTGCCAGGGCATGTGCATCTGTGTGCAAGTGTGTGTAATGTATATGTGTGTGCCAGTGCATGTGTATCGGTGTGCAAGTATGTGTAATGTATATGTGTGTGCCAGTGCATGTGTATCTGTGTGCAAGTGTGTGTATTGTATATGTGTGTGCCAGTGCATGTGTATCTGTGTGCAAGTATGTGTAATGTATGTGGGTGTGCCAGTGCATGTGTATCTGTGTGCAAGTATGTGTAATGTATATGTGTGTGCCAGTGCATGTGTATATGTGTGCAAGTGTGTGTAATGTATATGTGTGTGTGTGTGTGTCAGTGCATGTGTATCTGTGTGCAAGTGTGTGTAATGTATTTGTGCGTGCCAGTGCATGTGTATCTGTTTGCAAGTGTGTGTAATGTATATGTGTGTGTGTCAGTGCATGTGTATCTGTGTGCAAGTGTGTGTAATGTATATGTGTGTGCCAGTGCATGTGTATCTGTGTAAAAGTGTGTGTAATGTATATGTGTGTGCCAGTGCATGTGTATCTGTGTGCAAGTGTGTGTAATGTATATATGTGTGTGTGTCAGTGCATGTGTATCTGTGTGCAAGAATGTGTAATGGATATGTGTGTGTGTCAGTGCATGTGTATCTGTGTGCAAGTGTGTGTAATGTAAATGTGTGTGCCAGCGCATGTGTATCTGTGTACAAGTGTGTGAAATGTATATGTGTTTGCCAGTGTATGTGTATCTGTGTGCAAGTATGTGTAATGTATATGTGTGTGTCAGTGCATGTGTATCTATGTGCAAGTGTGTGTAATGTATATGTGTGTGCCAGTGCATGTGTATCTGTGTGCATGTGTGTAATATATATGTGTGTGTGTCAGTGCATGTGTATCTGTGTGCAAGTATGTGTAATGTATATGTGTGTGCCAGTGCATGTGTATCTGTGTGCAAGTGTGTGTAATGTATATGTGTGTGTCAGTGCATGTGTATCTGTGTGCAAGTATGTGTAATGTATATGTGTGTGCCAGTGCATGTGTATCTGTGTGCAAGTATGTGTAATGTATATGTGTGTGTGTCAGTGCATGTGTATCTGTGTGCAAGTGTGTGTAATGTATATGTGTGTGTCAGTGCATGTGTATCTGTGTGCAAGTGTGTGTAATGTATATGTGTGTGCCAGTGCATGTGTATCTGTGTGCAAGTATGTGTAATGTATATGTGTGTGCCAGTGCATGTGTATCTGTGTGCAAGTATGTGTAATGTATATGTGTGTGTCAGTGCATGTGCATCTGTGTGCAAGTATGTGTAATGTATATGTGTGTGTGTCAGTGCATGTGTATATGTGTGCAAGTATGTGTAATGTATATGTGTGTGTGTCAGTGCATGTGTATATGTGTGCAAGTGTGTGTAATGTATATGTGTGTGTGTGTCAGTGCATGTGTATCTGTGTGCAAGTATGTGTAATGTATATGTGTGTGTGTGTCAGTGCATGTGTATCTGTGTGCAAGTGTGTGTAATGTATATGTGTGTGCCAGTGCATGTGTATCTGTGTGCAAGTGTGTGTAATGTATATGTGTGTGCCAGTGCATGTGTATCTGTGTGCAAGTATGTGTAATGTATATGTGTGTGTCAGTGCATGTGTATCTGTGTGCAAGTATGTGTAATGTATATGTGTGTGTGTCAGTGCATGTGTATATGTGTGCAAGTATGTGTAATGTATATGTGTGTGCCAGTGCATGTGTATCTGTGTGCAAGTGTGTGTAATGTATATGTGTGTGCGCCAGTGCATGGGTATCTGTGTGCAAGTGTGTGTAATGTATATGTGTGTGTGCCAGTGCATGTGTACCTGTGTGCAAGTGTGTGTAATGTATATGTGTGTGCCAGTGCATGTGTATCTGTGTGCAAGTGTGTGTAATGTATATGCGTGTGTGTCAGTGCATGTGTATCTGTGTGCAAGTGTGTGTAATGTATATGTGTGTGCCAGTGCATGTGTATCTGTGTGCAAGTATGTGTAATGTATATGTGTGTGCCAGTGCATGTGTATCTGTGTGCAAGTGTGTGTAATGTATATGTGTGTGTGTCAGTGGATGTGTATCTGTGTGCAAGTGTGTGTAATGTATATGCGTGTGTGTCAGTGCATGTGTATCTGTGTGCAAGTGTGTGTAATGTATATGTGTGTGCCAGTGCATGTGTATCTGTGTGCAAGTGTGTGTAATGTATATGTGTGTGCCAGTGCATGTGTATCTGTGTGCAAGTGTGTGTAATGTATATGTGTGTGCCAGTGCATGTGTATCTGTGTGCAAGTGTGTGTGTAATATATACGTGTGTGCCAGTGCATGTGTATCTGTGTGCAAGTAAGTGTAATGTATATGTGTGTGCCAGTGCATGTGTATCTGTGTGCAAGTGTGTGTAATGTATATGTGTGTGCCAGTGCATGTGTATCTGTGTGCAAGTATGTGTAATTTATATGTGTGTGCCAGTGCATGTGTATCTGTGTGCAAGTATGTGTAATGTATATGTGTGTGCCAGTGCATGTGTATCTGTGTGCAAGTGTGTGTAATGTATATGTGTGTGCCAGTGCATGTGTATCTGTGTGCAAGTGTGTGTAATGTATATGTGTGTGCCAGTGCATGTGTATCTGTGTGCAAGTGTGTGTAATGTATATGTGTGTGCCAGTGCATGTGTATCTGTGTGCAAGTGTGTGTAATGTATATGTGTGTGCCAGTGCATGTGTATCTGTGTGCAAGTATGTGTAATGTATATGTGTGTGCCGGTGCATGTGTATATGTGTGCAAGTGTGTGTAATGTATATGTGTGTGTGTCAGTGCATGTGTATCTGTGTGCAAGTATGTGTAATATATATGAGTGTGTCAGTGCATGTGTGTCTGTGTGCAAGTGTGTGTAATGTATATGTGTGTGCCAGTGCATGTGTATCTGTGTGCAAGTATGTGTAATGTATATGTGTGTGCCAGTGCATGTGTATCTGTGTGCAAGTATGTGTAATGTATATGTGTGTGCCAGTGCATGTGTATCTGTGTGCAAGTATGTGTAATGTATATGTGTGTGCCAGTGCATGTGTATCTGTGTGCAAGTATGTGTAATGTATATGTGTGTGTCAGTGCATGTGCATCTGTGTGCAAGTATGTGTAATATATACGTGTGTGCCAGTGCATGTGTATCTGTGTGCAAGTATGTGTAATGTATATGTGTGTGCCGGTACATGTGTATCTGTGTGCAAGTGTGTGTAATGTATATGTGTGTGCCAGTGCATGTGTATCTGTGTGCAAGTGTGTGTAATGTATATGTGAGTGCGCCAGTGCATGTGTATCTGTGTGCAAGTGTGTGTAATGTATATGTGTGTGTGTCAGTGCATGTGTATCTGTGTGCAAGAGTGTGTAATGTATATGCGTGTGTGTCAGTGCATGTGTATCTGTGTGCAAGTATGTGTAATGTATATGTGTGTGCCAGTGCATGTGTATCTGTGTGCAAGTGTGTGTAATGTATATGTGTGTGCCAGTGCATGTGTATCTGTGTGCAAGTATGTGTAATGTATATGTGTGTGCCAGTGCATGTGTATCTGTGTGCAAGTGTGTGTAATGTATATGTGTGTGTGTCAGTGCATGTGTATCTGTGTGCAAGTGTGTGTAATGTATATGCGTGTGTGTCAGTGCATGTGTATCTGTGTGCAAGTGTGTGTAATGTATATGTGTGTGCCAGTGCATGTGTATCTGTGTGCAAGTGTGTGTAATGTATATGTGTGTGCCAGTGCATGTGTATCTGTGTGCAAGTGTGTGTGTAATATATACGTTTGTGCCAGTGCATGTGTATCTGTGTGCAAGTATGTGTAATGTTTCTGTGTGTGCCAGTGCATGTGTATCTGTGTGCAAGTGTGTGTAATGTATATGTGTGTGCCAGTGCATGTGTATCTGTGTGCAAGTATGTGTAATGTATGTGGGTGTGCCAGTGCATGTTTATCTGTGTGCAAGTGTGTGTAATGTATATGTGTGTGTGTCAGTGCATGTGTATCTGTGTGCAAGTATGTGTAATATATATGAGTGTGTCAGTGCATGTGTATCTGTGTGCAAGTATGTGTAATGTATATGTGTGTGCCAGTGCATGTGTATCTGTGTGCAAGTGTGTGTAATTTATACGTGTGCGCCAGTGCATGTGTATCTGTGTGCAAGTATGTGTAATGTATATGTGTGTGTCAGTGCTTGTGTATCTGTGTGCAAGTATGTGTAATGTATATGTGTGTGTGCCAGTGCATGTGTATTTGTGTGCAAGTATGTGTAATGTATATATGTGTGTGTGTCAGTGCATGTGTATCTGTGTGCAAGTGTGTGTAATGTATATATGTGTGTGTGTCAGTGCATGTGTATCTGTGTGCAAGTGTGTGTAATGTATATGTGTGTGTCAGTGCATATGTATCTGTGTGCAAGTATGTGTAATGTATATGCGTGTGTGTCAGTGCATGTGTATCTGTGTGCAAGTGTGTGTAATGTATATGCGTGTGTGTCAGTGCATGTGTATCTGTGTGCAAGTATGTGTAATGTATATGTGTGTGTGTGTGTCAGTGCATGTGTATCTGTGTGCAAGTGTGTGTAATGTATATATGTGTGTGTGTCAGTGCATGTGTATCTGTGTGCAAGTGTGTGTAATATATATGTGTGTGTCAGTGCATGTGTATCTGTGTGCAAGTATGTGTAATGTATATGCGTGTGTGTCAGTGCATGTGTATCTGTGTGCAAGTGTGTGTAATGTATATGCGTGTGTGTCAGTGCATGTGTATCTGTGTGCAAGTGTGTGTAATGTATATGTGTGTGTCAGTGCATGTGTATCTGTGTGCAAGTATGTGTAATGTATATGTGTGTGTCAGTGCATGTGTATCTGTGTGCAAGTATGTGTAATGTGTATGTGTGTGCCAGTGCATGTGTATCTGTGTGTAAGTGTGTGTAATGTATATGTGTGTGCCAGTGCATGTGTATCTGTGTGCAAGTATGTGTAATGTATATGTGAGTGTGTCAGTGCATGTGTATCTGTGTGCAAGTATGTGTAATGTATATGTGTGTGCCAGTGCATGTGTATCTGTGTGCAAGTGTGTGTAAAGTATATGTGTGTGCCAGTGCATGTGTAAATGTGTGCAAGTATGTGTAATGTATATGTGTGTGTGTCAGTGCATGTGTATCTGTGTGCAAGTGTGTGTAATGTATATGTGTGTGCCAGGTATGTGTACCTGTGTGCAAGTATGTGTAACGTATATGTGTGTGCCAGTGCATGTGTATCTGTGTGCAAGTATGTGTAAAGTATATGTGTGTGTGTCAGTGCATGTGTATCTGTGTGCAAGTATGTGTAATGTATATGTGTGTGTCAGTGCATGTGTATCTGTGTGCAAGTATGTGTAATGTATATGTGTGTGCCAGCGCATGTGTATCTGTGTGCAAGTGTGTGTAATGTATATGTGTGTGTGTCAGTGCATGTGTATCTGTGTGCAAGTATGTGTAATGTATATGTGTGTGCCAGCGCATGAGACAGTGGAGGGCAGCATAGCCCAGAACGACCATAATAATTAAGGCCCTTAGGAGTGTGCTGCTGTGAAGGTTGCAACAATGTTGCATTAGTGAGGGTGGGGTTTAGCTTACCTTTAAGTAGTCAGCTCCCAAGGCCCAAACCCTCTTTTCCAGCTCGTCTTCACAGCGTCAGGATCATCTGTCAGGAGTCCTGTGGAAGAAGATGTCGGAATTAGATGAGCTGGTGATCGATGAGTTTGACTCTGGAGAAGATGTGGTGCAGCCTTCCCCCCCTCGCCCGGTGAGTCGTACCCCGGGGCCTAGCCTGTATCCCGAAGTTAGGGTTGTCTCTCCCTCCCCTCCTTTAATTCCCCTTTCAGTAGAGGTGGGTCCCCAAATAGCAGAGGAAGTTGTGTTAGGGGAACAGGGCCCTGTTCTGGGCGGGGGGGAGGCCGTATCTGCTCCGGTCGTTCTTACCGGGGAGGCGGTCTCCACGGCGGTAGCGCTGCTCCAATCTTTGGCAGCGGTGCTTTCCGGCGGGGGGCTGGCATCCCAGGGAGGCCCCCCGGCTTCAGTTTGCGCGCCGGCGTCCACGCGGTCCTCCATGGCCCCTTCAGAGCCCGTCTCTTCCGGTTTGGCCGCTTCCGGTGACGTCACTTCCGGTGACGTCACGTCCGGAAGCGCCATTCCGGACACAAGAGGCAAGCGGGCAGCATCGTCTTCTCCGCCGGGGTACGCAGGTAAGAGAGGGGTACCCCGGGGGGGTGACGCCCGCGGGGGGTGCGCAGCGAGGCTCAATTACTCAGCGCCCGCGAAGGGACACTGATTTGGCGGCCATTGAAAGGGGTAGAAGGTTGCATGAGGGATCTCATGAGCAGGCCGCAAGCCTGACCGGGGGTATATTAGCACTTGACGGTGCTCCGATCGGGGCAACTAGTGTGTCTGAGGGGCAAGTGGTTTCTGAGGGGCAAGGAACAAGGGCACGTTCGCCCGGAAGGGCCCAGATTAGGGAAACAGGCATTAATGAGCAGGCCGCAGGCCTGACGGGGAATATGCCTACTGCGCAACAAGTCGCAGGGCCTCAGGCCGCAATCACGCAGCGTGGGGGCAAGCGTAGGCCCGCGATTACATCGCGGCCTAGCAGACGACGTAGTACTGCGTCACGCAGCAAACGTAACGCCCGACAGGGTGCGCGGGCGGCGCCCGCGGGTGTGGCCCTCAGCGGGGCTCCGCCAGGTGTTGTCACTAGGGCTTCAGCAAAGAAAGGCCCAGTTATCACGCCCAGTCTATGTCAGGGCACGCAGGCTGCGACTGAACAGAATAGACAAGTACAGTTTGCTAATGCAGTGATGAATGTGCGTATGGCTGATATGGTTGATGATGGTATTGAAGAGTGTGGCAGTGATCACAGGAGCCCTAGTCCCCTAGGGTCCCGGGGTAATGTGGTTGGTGGGCCTTCGTCCCCTTCCCTGGGTACTCCTCTTTCACATTTTTCTCCACAGATCATTATGGAACCCAGAACTGCATTACAGCCACTCCAGTCCACCCCCAGTGCCGTGGAAAGGGAGCCACAGTCTCAGGAACAGCCATCCACCTCTTCTGGTCCTGTCCCGGTGCAACGCCTCTTGGGAGCTGGTAAGCGCGCTATTACTTTTGAACGTAGTGTTTTAAGTTCATCCTCGGATGATTCAGGTTCAGAGAGTGATAGATCCCTGGGGTTGGAAGCGAAAGGGCAAAAAAGAATGTATAGGATGGTGAAATGGTTAGTGGAAGAAAGGAAGGCTATGGGTCTTCCCCTCCCCCCTGGTTCATCCCGCATGGAGCCCACTGTTCCTATGTTGACACCTCCTGCGTCAACAGACTTAGTTAGCCCACTTATGGGGAACAGGCGCAGGGCAGCTATACATGGGGACACTGACACATGGCCTGCGTTTAGCCTTCATGAGCATCTCAAATCTAAGATGGTGCGGCGCATTCAGGGTGGGAGGTACGTGCACATGTTTGAGCTTTCTGCGGAAGCTTATCGCCAGAAAGAAATGGCGGATGATGGCACAGGCCCGAAAAAATTTAAACGTCCTGATTCCTATGAGGAATGGCGCAAGTGCTTTAGGGTTTGTGGCAAACCTAGCCACTTCTGGACTATAATGTAAGAAAGGTTGTCTATAGGCTGTATTGTGTGCTATGTAGATGTGACAGACCCTTCTGGCAGTACTGAAGGAGTTAAATGTGTTTAGCTTTAAGAAGACTATTCTTGAACGACAAGGTTACTAGTCTCAGCTATTGTGTACTTTCATTAAAGCTAGTGATTACCATTCCATTGTTTAATCAACCTCAGAGAGCAGACCCTAGATGATAAGGAAAGCCAAGTGTGTGTCTGTGTTTAAATTGTTATCAGCTTGAGCAAGGTATTCTATTGTATCATGTAAAAGGGCGTGTTCCCTCCATTCAATGTACAACATTCTTTCAACCCCCCTTCTGGGGGGGTCAGACCTGCATAAATACTGGGCATATGAGCCTTAATAAAATTAATTCTGTTTTAAACCTGAAAACTGGCTGGGTCGTGAGTTATTGACTCCCAAACTGTGTTTCGTCCGGTTATTGGGAGTATTTTAATATTGCTCTCCGCTACAATTGGTGGCAAGCGTTGGGATCAGACCTTACAGCCGAAAAGCGCAATTCGTGCAATTGTAACTGCCGAATAAGAAAAGGGAATGGCAAGCAGAATACAGTGAAAGAACCGACTACCGAAGTGAATGGAGACGGATTATTCTAAGCTAAAGAGACAAACGTTAAAGGAACTGCTAGAAGCCAGGGGAAAGATAGCCAGCAGCAAACCCAAGGCTATATTAATTGCAGAGCTGATGGAGGGAGACAGAGCTTGCAGCGCTACGCCTCCAGCAGCCATGGAGGAGACCCTATACCAGAGGGAAATGAGGACCAGGCTGGAATTTTTACCCCAACCTGTACCACGGGACATGCTATCCGTGGTAATGGCAGATGTGCAGGAGTACGTGATGGCACACAGTCCGCGGAATGCATCCTCCCGAGCAGAATCCATTTCGGAAGCACTCAGTAACCCAGTAAGACCCAAAATCCCATACCATGCCTTTAAAATGTTTTGTGAGGAGAAGGATGAGATCGATGGGTATTTACAGGATTTTGAGAGACTGTGCGAGTTACATGAGTTGGAGCAGTCCGTATGGGTGCCGGTGCTAGCAGGCAAGCTAGCCGGTAGGGCAGCGGAAGCGTATCTCGCTGTACCCAGGGAGGACAGCAAGGATTACGCTAAAGTGAAGAGCGCAATCTTGGAAAGATATGCCATTACCCCAGAGGCATACCGGCGCAAGTTTAGAGGCCTGCGCAAGCCAGAAAGAGATTCCCATGCAGAGTGGGCCCACAAGCTGGATCAAGCATCTCAGGGGTGGATACAGGCCAGCCAAGCTACCACCATGGAAGAATTGCGACAACTGATGCTGTTGGAGCAATTCTTTAACGGCTTGTCCCCAGAAGCCCAAGAATGGGTGAGAGATCGAAAACCCCTCACGTTAACCGAAGCAGCCAGATTAGCAGACCAGCATTTTGACGCCAGGAGGCACCATGGACTACTACCTAAGACGTACACTCGACCCACAGGACAGCCCAGTCCTCTACAGTCTAACAACCCCACAGCGGCACCGTTTCGTCCAGCCCCAGGGAATCCACCACCCCCCTCACGATACAATGGACGGGCGAATATACAATGCCACACCTGCAAGCAGTGGGGACATATGGCACGTGAGTGCACCCAAAATCGGAGCAGACAAGCTTGGAACCAGGTCAGACAGAACCTGGCCCCAAGGGCGGCTGCTCACCATTACCAAACGGAGCCAGCCGCTCATGAGGGGTTGAGCACCCCAGCCGGGGAACCCCTGGGAATTCTGCATGAGGTGATGTCGGTCCGAGCCACCGATAACCGGCAACATCACCGTCAGCTGGTGACCGTGGAGGGGAAGGAGGTCCAGGGACTTCGGGATTCGGGAGCTACTTTAACCCTGATAGCTCCCCATTTGGTGCCAGATACAGCACACACGGGCGGATCCGTGGCAGTACGAGTGGCAGGGGGAGCAGTATACCGATTGCCCACTGCTAAGATTCATTTGGATTGGGGTGCAGGGGAGGGCATGGTAGAAGTGGGCTTAATGCAAAACCTACCAGCGGATGTTGTACTGGGGAATGACCTGGGTCAGATGACCTCTGCTTTTGTACCTCAGGCTCCACATCAGGAGGTCCACCCAGTAACCACCCGGCAGCAGGCACGCACTACGGCCCCACCAGCTCACCACGAGGCTCAGGTAAGAGACCATGACACCCCCTTGACACATATGACTTGGGATACCCCCACCCAATTTGAGGCGGAGGTGAAAGCTGACCCCACGCTGCAGGCATACCGGGATAAAGGGAACACCGATCAGGCTGGGTTAGAAGGGGAACGGTACGTCTGGGAGAAAGGGTTATTGTACCGCATAGCCGAACGGGGGGTAGGCAGCGCAGTCACCGTGACCACTAAGCAACTGGTAGTACCCCAGAAGTATAGGCAGGAACTGCTCAGGATAGCTCATGACATTCCCCTGTCAGGCCACCTGGGAATGACTCGCACCCGCTACAGATTGACCCACGCCTTTTTCTGGCCTGGGATCTCTAAAGATGTACGGCAATATTGCACCTCCTGTGACGTGTGCCAACGAGTAGGCAAACGAGGTGACCGCCCTAAGGCTAAATTATGCCCGTTACCCATTATTGAGGAACCCTTTAGCAGGGTAGCAGTAGATATCGTAGGGCCTCTACCCAAGCCCAGTCCCTCCGGGAAGAGGTACATTTTAACCGTAGTGGACTATGCCACTAGGTACCCCGAGGCCATTGCGCTCTCCAACATCCATGCAGAGACGGTAGCTGAAGCCTTAATAAAAATATTTTCCCGGGTAGGGTTCCCCCAGGAGATAATATCAGATAGGGGAACCCAGTTTACCGCAGAGGTGACCCAACAACTTTGGAGGGTATGTGGTGTTAGACCCATAATTAACTCAGCCTACCATCCCCAGTCCAATGGGTTATGTGAGAGATTTAATGGGACTTTAAAACAGATGCTCCGTACATTTGGCGAGACTCATAAGGACTGGGAGCGCTACCTACCCCATCTGCTTTTCGCATATAGGGAGGTACCCCAAGAGTCGACAGGTTTTTCCCCCTTCGAATTGCTATTTGGGAGAAGGGTGCGGGGGCCATTAAACCTCATTAGGGAGCATTGGGAGCGAGAGAGTAGCCCCGATGGTAAACCCATTGTATCTTACGTGCTGGAGTTCAGGGACCGACTGGAGGCATTAACCCAGGCTGTACGTACCAACCTCCAGGCGGCTCAACAACGCCAGCGCCGCTGGTACGATAGGGGAGCCAGGGATCGCAGCTTTCAAGTGGGGCAGAAAGTTTTAATTTTAAAACCTGTACGCACCGACAAGCTGCAGGCCGTCTGGCAAGGCCCATACCAGGTCGTAGAGCAGCGATGCGACACTACCTATGTGATTGGCCCCTGCTCAGGGGTAGGGAAGCGACGCATGCTTCATGTGAACATGCTCAAACCCTACCATGAGAGGATGGAGGACGTGGCGGCAATATGCGCCTCGGCCTCTGAGGATCAGGAGAATCTGCCTCTCCCTGACCTATTAGAATCAGAGGACCAGATAGAGCCCTCCAGGGGCGTTCAGCTGGGGGAGCGGCTAAGCCCTTCGGAGCGTGCCCAGGTACAGGAGTTGATAGTAGCTAAAGGGGCTATCTTCTCCCACTTACCTGGGTACACCCCGCTGGCCACTCACCGAGTTGAAACCCCGGGGCAGCTACCTATGTGGCAGACCCCGTATCGTGTCCCTGAAGCAGTCAAGGCACACATGAAGGCAGAAATTGACGAGATGTTGCAACTAGGGGTTATCGAACCTTCCGACAGCCCCTGGGCATCCCCGGTAGTGTTGGTACCCAAGAAAGACCGCACCACACGCTTCTGTGTTGACTACCGGAGGCTAAATGACAAAACGGTGTCTGATGCCTATCCGATGCCCCGGATAGACGAGTTGCTGGATAAAATGGCTAGGGGACAGTATCTTACGACCATAGACTTATGCAAGGGATACTGGCAAATCCCGCTAGCCGATGACGCCGTCCCCAAGTCAGCGTTTGTCACCCCGTTTGGCCTATACCAATTTCGGGTCATGCCTTTCGGGATGAAGAACGCTCCGGCGACCTTTCAAAGGATGGTAGATCGGCTACTGGACGGGTTCCAGGAGTATGCCTGCGCATACCTGGACGATATTGCCATATATAGCCAGAACTGGGCAGAACACCTACAGCATATAGGAGCAGTTATTGACCGTATAAGGGAGGCAGGGCTGACCCTGAAACCTAGTAAATGCCATATCGGGATGGCAGAAGTGCAGTATTTAGGCCACCGGGTGGGGAGCGGGCACCAGAAACCCGAACCGGCCAAAATTGAAGCTGTTGCTAAGTGGCCCACCCCTAGGACCAAGACCCAAGTACTGGCATTTTTAGGCACGGCGGGGTACTACAGAAAGTTCGTGCCCAATTATAGTGCCCTAGCCAAACCCCTGACTGACTTGACACGTAAGAACCTTCCCCGACAAGTTACTTGGGCCCCAGAGTGTGAGCAGGCATTCCAACAACTAAAGACGGCTCTAACTAATGCGCCTGTACTTGCTGCACCCGATCCAACTAAAAGATTTCTTGTTCACACAGACGCTTCGATGTTTGGAGTGGGGGCAGTGCTGAGCCAAGTTGGAGCAGATGGCGGAGAACACCCCGTAGCTTACTTGAGCCGAAAGTTGTTGCCCCGTGAAGTAAGCTACGCCGCCATCGAAAAAGAATGCCTGGCCGTGGTGTGGGCCCTCAAAAAGTTGCAGCCGTACCTGTATGGACAACCTTTTTCCTTACTCACAGATCACAACCCGTTGGTGTGGCTGAACCGTGTGGCCGGGGACAATGCCAGGCTGCTGCGCTGGAGTTTGGCGCTGCAGCCCTTCGACTTTACCATCCATTACCGCCCAGGGAAACAAAACGGTAACGCCGACGGGTTGTCCAGACAAACTGAACTTGAAAAGTGATCTGTGAGTGCTTCCCCGGACATCCCCAAGCCGATCCGTTGGGATCAGACTGTGTATGCCGGCTTGGTTCTGGGGGAGCATTGTGGCAAACCTAGCCACTTCTGGACTATAATGTAAGAAAGGTTGTCTATAGGCTGTATTGTGTGCTATGTAGATGTGACAGACCCTTCTGGCAGTACTGAAGGAGTTAAATGTGTTTAGCTTTAAGAAGACTATTCTTGAACGACAAGGTTACTAGTCTCAGCTATTGTGTACTTTCATTAAAGCTAGTGATTACCATTCCATTGTTTAATCAACCTCAGAGAGCAGACCCTAGATGATAAGGAAAGCCAAGTGTGTGTCTGTGTTTAAATTGTTATCAGCTTGAGCAAGGTATTCTATTGTATCATGTAAAAGGGCGTGTTCCCTCCATTCAATGTACAACATTCTTTCAACCCCCCTTCTGGGGGGGTCAGACCTGCATAAATACTGGGCATATGAGCCTTAATAAAATTCATTCTGTTTTAAACCTGAAAACTGGCTGGGTCGTGAGTTATTGACTCCCAAACTGTGTTTCGTCCGGTTATTGGGAGTATTTTAATATTGCTCTCCGCTACAGGGTTTATGCGTCCTGTTATATCTCTAAATTTCCCGATCAAGCCTTAAACATCCTGAAATATCAGGATTCCATTGAAACAGTGTACGAGAAGTACAGGGATGGAGCTTGGCGGGATTACGACGCTGCTTTCCGTAGGAAGATGGTTGGGAACCCTCTTCTTACTTTCGGTGACGTTGATTCGCGTCTGTGGGCGCAATTGGGTCCTGAAAAACAGGCGGCGCCTGCTGCAGTAGTCGGAGCATCAGGGGGCGTTAAGGCCTCGCAGCGCTCTCGACGGCGGGCCACAGGGGTGTGCTGGCGCTTCCAGGACAAATCATGTACCAGGGGAGCGGCATGCGCATTTCGGCACGCGTGCAGAACCTGTGGTGGCGGCCACTCGGGGTCCGAGTGTACCAGAACCCAGGACGCGGGTCGTCCCCAGGAGAGACCAGCAGCCGGCTCCAAACCTTTCACTGTTGGAAAGGGCGGCCACACCTCTGAAGGTGGCCGTAATTGAGAAGTGGCTGCTGCTATACCCATTCAAGGAGGCCGCCTTGCTGCTTAGTGGCGGTCTGCGGTCGGGATTTGTTATCCCAGTCGGATCGCATGTGGAGGGTTCCTTGTCACGCAGGAACCTGAAATCCGCGTATCAGTTTCCCGGGGTTTTGCGGGATAAACTGAATAAAGAGATTGGGTTGGGTCGTATGGCAGGCCCATTTGAGGATATTCCCCTTCCAGGGCTGGTGGTATCACCCTTGGGGGTGGTTCCAAAAAAGGAGCCGGGTAAATTTCGGCTCATCCAACATCTGTCCTTCCCGAAGGGTCGTTCGGTGAATGACGCCATCCCCCCTGAACTGAGCTCAGTTTCTTACCAATCATTTGATGAGGCATTGGGGCTAGTTCGCAGGGCAGGGGCCGGGGCTCTGATGGCTAAACTGGATATAGAGTCCGCCTTCCGGCTCCTGCCCATTCACCCCTCCTCTTTTAGGCTTATGGGGTGCTATTTTGAGGGGCTGTACTACGTGGATAAATGCTTGCCCATGGGGTGCTCAATTTCGTGTGCCTACTTCGAGGCTTTCAGCTGCTTCTTGCACTGGGCCATTGCGGAGGTGGCCGGATTCGACGGCCTGGCACACTATTTGGATGATTTTCTGCTGGTTGGGCGGACAGGATCATCTGAGTGTGCTTTCCTGATGAAAGTCACTAGGTTTCTAATGGATAGAATGGGAGTTCCTCTGGCGGAGGACAAGTCCCAGGGTCCTTGCACGTGCCTTACTTTTTTGGGCATTGAGGTTGATTCGGTGGCAGAGCAGTGCCGCCTGCCACATGAAAAAGTTCAGCGCATGTTGGAGTCAGTACGCGCTATGAGAGCAGAGCTGTATAGCTCCGTGAAGGATCTTCAAATCCTATTGGGTTTGCTGAACTTTGCCGGCAGGATCATTCCCATGGGAAGAATATTCCTTCGCAGGCTCGAGAAGCAGCTGTGCGGAACAAGATCGCAGACCCGGAGGTTCCGGGTGTCTGCGGAGATGGTGGAAGACCTTAAGGTCTGGGAAGATTTTCTTCTCCACTTTAACGGGATCTGTCTGTGGCGGGAGGTTGTTCCTTCTAATGCAGCGATCCAGTTGTTCACTGATGCGGCTGGGTCCCACGGGTACGGGGCTTTCTTGGCCGGGCAATGGAGCGCTGGCCCATGGCCCGCCGCGTGGATAGAGAGAGGCTTGGTCAGGAACCTATGCCTTCTCGAACTGTTTCCCATACTGGTTGCTCTTGACATTTGGGGCAATCAGCTTCGCGACCGTGAGGTGGTTTTCTGGACAGATAACATGAGCGTTGTTTATGCTGTTAACAGATTATCATCTAGTTCCCCTCCGGTTGTGCGGTATTTGAGACTGTTGGTGCTGAGGTGTCTGCACCTGAATATTGTGTTCCGTGCTAAGCATGTCCCGGGCGTCCAGAATAGAATTGCTGATGCGCTCTCCCGTTTTCAATGGGAAGCATTTTATGCTCTGGTGCCCGATGCGGACACTAACGGTTTATCCTGTCCCACTTACTTATGGCAGGTGGCGCTGGATGGGGCCCCTTGATTGCGATGGTGCGGGCTTCCCTCGCTCCGTCTACCTGGGCTACGTATGTGAAATACTGGACGGAGTGGATCGCCTTTTGTGACTTCAGGTGTCGTCCCTCCTGTGACGGGGACCAGTGGGGCTTGCTTGAATGGATTACCGAACTTAAAGGTAATGGTGTTTCGAAGGCTGCGATGGGTTCACGCCTGGCGGCAGTGTCCTTTTTCTGCAAGTTGTATGGGCTTGTTGACGCCTCGAAGACCTTCCTGGTTAGGCAGGTACTTCGGGGCTGGGGGCGTATGGCCCCCAGGGTCAGGGATTTCAGGGAACCAGTTACCATGGAGCGTCTGGTAACGTTGTGCCGAGTTTTGCCGGCGGTCTGTTCATCCGCCTATGAAACTGCCCTATTCTCAGCCGCCTTTGGGCTGGCTTTTCACGGGGCTCTTAGGGTAGGGGAAATTGTCCCGCCCTCTAAGAACAAGACGGGCGGCCTTTTGCTGCCTCATGTTAGAGACGACGGGTCGTCTATCTTGGTCTTTCTTCCCAGATCCAAAACTGACCAGGAAGGGAGAGGTGCCTGGTTGGCTTTGCCATCCCATGTTGAATCTGTTTGCTGCCCGGTCAGACTGGTTAAAGCCTATATGGACGTGCGTCCTGAGGGTTTCTCGCAATTTCTAGTTCACGAGGACGGTTCCCCGTTGACTAGATTCCAGTTTAGGAAGGTGTTGGCCTGGGCAGCATCAAAGGCAGGTCTTGATCCCAGGGTGATTGCTCCCCATTCCTTTAGGGTGGGCGCGGCCACCACTGCCGCTAGTTTAGGATGGTCGGCTGACCATATTAGAGCTCTGGGGAGATGGAGGTCGCAAAGGTATCTTTTATACGTTAGGCCTTTGACTGTTTAGAATGCTTATGTTTTGCAGATGCATGGGATAACCTCTGTTTCTTTTCTTAGGACCAAGGAGCGGTCCACTGAGAGTATGGATTACGGGGCATTCGTACATCCACTGGGCGGAGCTTCGGGCGATCGCGAGACCTGATGGGCGTCAGCTGGGGTTCCCCTCTTCCCGAGTCACTGTTAGGTGGTTAGGGCGCAGGGGGCTTACGTGGCAGGCTCTGCCTGAGTTGCTGCAGGGGGCTTTGCGCAGGTGGGAGAAACCCCATGTACTTATCATTCACGCAGGTGGAAATGATATGGGGCTCCTACCATGCAAACAGCTCAGTGCGGTTATTCAGTCGGATCTGCGCACGATTCAGGCATGGATTCCCCAAGTCAGGATAGGGTGGTCTAACATCATCCCCAGAATAGAATGGCGCCATATGCAGTCTCATCGCGCGGCTTTTCAGGTCCGCAAGAAAATTAACAGAGAAGTGAGGATTTTCTTAGGGCAGTCAGGTGGGTTTGTTGTGGAACATGGGATCATATCAACGGCTGAGAGGTGCCTCTACAGAAGGGACGGGGTGCACCTCTCTGAGAGGGTCATTGACCTGTTCCTCTGTAATTTGAGGCGTGCTATACTTAATCATCTATAGGTGTGGCGGCAAGAGGTGAGCCGGTTGGGCTATCTCTTGTGGCGGTTGGTCCGCGCCCCAGTTTGCCATCAGAGGTAGAGTGACGGCTGCCCAGGGGAGGGTGATCTCTGCAGGCGCGCGCCTGGGGTCCCTCCCATTCTAAGATGCCGAGAACTCCCTAAGCTTCTGCGGCAGCTGAGCTCCGCTTGTGTGGGCATTCACGGGCGCGGTCCATTCTCCTAGCAGGGGGTCCCTACTCCTAGCTAGATTGCCGCCACATGTTTTAGCTGGCCCCGTTGAGTCCAGCCGGTTCTCACGTTCTACAATAAATGCGACCTTCGGGTCTTTTCCCATATATCTGTGTCTGCGTGGTTATTCAAGTATTACAGTTTTATACAAAGTTATTTAAGAGTTATAGTTTTACATAGTTAAGTTGTTGAGTCAGTTCTATGGCTCCAGTTATTATTTGTACATAGTTATGTGTTGAGCCAGTTTTATGGCTCCAGTTATTAAAGTTTTCCAGCAAGCCAGGAGGATAGGGCATTTAATTAATTAAGACAGTGGAGGGCAGCATAGCCCAGAACGACCATAATAATTAAGGCCCTTAGGAGTGTGCTGCTGTGAAGGTTGCAACAATGTTGCATTAGTGAGGGTGGGGTTTAGCTTACCTTTAAGTAGTCAGCTCCCAAGGCCCAAACCCTCTTTTCCAGCTCGTCTTCACAGCGTCCCTCCCTCCCTCCCTGCACTTGTTCATACGGCAATCTTTAGGCTGCTACATCACCAGGATGTTTCAGCTAGGTGTCCGAGGCTGGATGAGAGCTACGCGGCTTGTTTCCTTAAGTCCAAGGACGGTAGTTTTTGACTCCCCAGGTAGTGGCATGGAGACGCGTCTAGTCACACCTGGTCCTACTGGTTCGGAGATCGTTAATTTACACCCTGGTTAGGCGGTTGGTCCGCGCCCCGGTTTGCCATCAGAGGTAGAGTGACGGCTGCCCAGGGGAGGGTGATCTCTGCAGGCGCGCGCCTGGGGTCCCTCCCATTCTAAGATGCCGAGAACTCCCTAAGCTTCTGCGGCAGCTGAGCTCCGCTTGTGTGGGCATTCACGGGCGCGGTCCATTCTCCTAGCAGGGGGTCCCTACTCCTAGCTAGATTGCCGCCACATGTTTTAGCTGGCCCCGTTGAGTCCAGCCGGTTCTCACGTTCTACAATAAATGCGACCTTCGGGTCTTTTCCCATATATCTGTGTCTGCGTGGTTATTCAAGTATTACAGTTTTATACAAAGTTATTTAAGAGTTATAGTTGTACATAGTTAAGTTGTTGAGTCAGTTCTATGGCTCCAGTTATTATTTGTACATAGTTATGTGTTGAGCCAGTTTTATGGCTCCAGTTATTAAAGTTTTCCAGCAAGCCAGGAGGATAGGGCATTTAATTAATTATGTATCTGTGTGCAAGTGTGTGTAATTTATACGTGTGCGCCAGTGCATGTGTATCTGTGTGCAAGTGTGTGTAATGTATATATGTGTGTGTGTCAGTGCATGTGTATCTGTGTGCAAGAATGTGTAATGGATATGTGTGTGTCAGTGCATGTGTATCTGTGTGCAAGTGTTTGTAATGTATATATGTGTGTGTGTCAGTGCATGTGTATCTGTGTGCAAGTATGTGTAATGTATATGCGTGTGTGCCAGTGCATGTGTATCTGTGTGCAAGTGTGTGTAATGTATATGTGTGTGCCAGTGCATGTGTATCTGTGTGCAAGTATGTGTAATGTATATGTGTGTGCCAGTGCATGTGTATCTGTGTGCAAGTATGTGTAATGTATATGTGTGTGTCAGTGCATGTGTATCTGTGTACAAGTGTGTGTAATGTATATGTGTGTGCCAGTGCATGTGTATCTGTGTGCAAGTATGTGTAATGTGTATGTGTGTGCCAGTGCATGTGTATCTGTGTGTAAGTGTGTGTAATGTATATGTGTGTGCCAGTGCATGTGTATCTGTGTGCAAGTATGTGTAATGTATATGTGTGTGTGTCAGTGCATGTGTATCTGTGTGCAAGTATGTGTAATGTATATGTGTGTGCCAGTGCATGTGTATCTGTGTGCAAGTGTGTGTAAAGTATATGTGTGTGCCAGTGCATGTGTAAATGTGTGCAAGTATGTGTAATGTATATGTGTGTGTGTCAGTGCATGTGTATCTGTGTGCAAGTGTGTGTAATGTATATGTGTGTGCCAGGTATGTGTACCTGTGTGCAAGTATGTGTAACGTATATGTGTGTGACAGTGCATGTGTATCTGTGTACAAGTATGTGTAATGTATATGTGTGTGTGTCAGTGCATGTGTATATGTGTGCAAGTATGTGTAATGTATATGTGTGTGCCAGTGCATGTGTATCTGTGTACAAGTGTGTGTAAAGTATATGTGTGTGCCAGTGCATGTGTATCTGTGTGCAAGTATGTGTAATGTATATGTGTGTGCCAGTGCATGTGTATCTGTGTGCAAGTATGTGTAATGTATATGTGTGTGCCAGTGCATGTGTATCTGTGCGCAAGTATGTGTAATGTATATGTTTGTGTGTCAGTGCATGTGTATCTGTGTGCAAGTGTGTGTAATGTATATGTGTGTGTCAGTGCATGTGTATCTGTGTGCAAGTGTGTGTAATGTATATGTGCGTGCCAATGCATGTGTATCTGTTTGCATGTGTGTGTTATGTATATGTGTGTGTGTCAGTGCATGTGTATCTGTGTGCAAGTGTGTGTAATGTATATGTGTGTGTGTCAGTGCATGTGTATCTGTGTGCAAGTGTGTGTAATGTATATGTGTGTGCCAGTGCATGTGTATCTGTGTGCAAGTGTGTGTAATGTATATGTGTGTGTGTCAGTGCATGTGTATCTGTGTGCAAGTGTGTGTAATGGATATGTGTGTGCCAGTGCATGTGTATCTGTGTGCAAGTGTGTGTAATGTATATGTGTGTGCCAGTGCATGTGTATCTGTGTGCAAGTGTGTGTAATGTATATGTGTGTGCCAGTGCATGTGTATCTGTGTGCAAGTGTGTGTAATGTATATGTGTGTGTGTCAGTGCATGTGTATCTGTGTGCAAGTGTGTGTAATGTATATGTGTGTGCCAGCGCATGTGTATCTGTGTGCAAGTGTGTGTAATGTATACGTGTGCGCCAGTGTATGTGTATCTGTGTGCAAGTGTGTGTAATGTATATATGTGTGTGTCAGTGCATGTGTATCTGTGTGCAAGAATGTGTAATGGATATGTGTGTGTCAGTGCATGTGTATCTGTGTGCAAGTGTTTGTAATGTATATATGTGTGTGTGTCAGTGCATGTGTATCTGTGTGCAAGTATGTGTAATGTATATGCGTGTGTGTCAGTGCATGTGTATCTGTGTGCAAGTATGTGTAATGTGTATGTGTGTGTCAGTGCATGTGTATCTGTGTGTAAGTGTGTGTAATGGATATGTGTGTGTCAGTGCATGTGTATCTGTGTGCAAGTGTGTGTAATGTATATGTGTGTGCCAGTGCATGTGTATCTGTGTGCAAGTATGTGTAATGTATATGTGTGTGCCAGTGCATGTGTATCTGTGTGCAAGTATGTGTAATGTATATGTGTGTGTCAGTGCATGTGTATCTGTGTACAAGTGTGTGTAATGTATATGTGTGTGCCAGTGCATGTGTATCTGTGTGCAAGTATGTGTAATGTGTATGTGTGTGCCAGTGCATGTGTATCTGTGTGCAAGTGTGTGTAAAGTATATGTGTGTGCCAGTGCATGCGTAAATGTGTGCAAGTATGTGTAATGTATATGTGTGTGTGTCAGTGCATGTGTATCTGTGTGCAAGTGTGTGTAATGTATATGTGTGTGCCAGGTATGTGTACCTGTGTGCAAGTATGTGTAACGTATATGTGTGTGCCAGTGCATGTGTATCTGTGTACAAGTATGTGTAATGTATATGTGTGTGTGTCAGTGCATGTGTATATGTGTGCAAGTATGTGTAATGTATATGTGTGTGCCAGTGCATGTGTATCTGTGTACAAGTGTGTGTAAAGTATATGTGTGTGCCAGTGCATTTGTATCTGTGTGCAAGTATGTGTAATGTATATGTGTGTGCCAGTGCATGTGTATCTGTGTGCAAGTATGTGTAATGTATATGTGTGTGCCAGTGCATGTGTATCTGTGCGCAAGTATGTGTAATGTATATGTGTGTGTGTCAGTGTATCTGTGTGCAAGTGTGTGTAATGTATATGTGTGTGTCAGTGTATGTGTATCTGTGTGCAAGTGTGTATAATGTATATGTGCGTGCCAGTGCATGTGTATCTGTTTGCATGTGTGTGTTATGTATATGTGTGTGTGTCAGTGCATGTGTATCTGTGTGCAAGTGTGTGTAATGTATATGTGTGTGTGTCAGTGCATGTGTATCTGTGTGCAAGTGTGTGTAATGTATATGTGTGTGCCAGTGCATGTGTATCTGTGTGCAAGTGTGTGTAATGTATATGTGTGTGTGTCAGTGCATGTGTATCTGTGTGCAAGTGTGTGTAATGGATATGTGTGTGCCAGTGCATGTGTATCTGTGTGCAAGTGTGTGTAATGTATATGTGTGTGCCAGTGCATGTGTATCTGTGTGCAAGTGTGTGTAATGTATATGTGTGTGTGTCAGTGCATGTGTATCTGTGTGCAAGTGTGTGTAATGTATATGTGTGTGCCAGCGCATGTGTATCTGTGTGCAAGTGTGTGTAATGTATACGTGTGCGCCAGTGCATGTGTATCTGTGTGCAAGTGTGTGTCAGTGCATGTGTATCTGTGTGCAAGTGTGCAATATACGTGTGTGTCAGTGCATGTGTATCTGTGTGCAAGTGTGTAATGTATATACGTGTGTGTATTGTGTGCATGTGTATGTAGTGTATCCATGTGGAGTTTGTGTGTGTGTGCATGTGCACGTGTATCTGTGTTCATGTGTGTGTAGTGCATACATGTGTAGTGTGTGTGTTGTGTGTTATGAATGCGTGTGCACGTGTATCTGTGTTCATGTGTGTGTAGTGCATACATGTGTGTAGTGTGTGCATACTAGGTAATTACAGGAATGACGTTACAGAGCTTTAACAGGAATATCAGAGAGGACAGGGGGAGAGTTATAGGGACAGAATTGTAGGCAATTCAGTATAGAACTAACCCAGAGTAATGCAGG
>NC_069505.1:572363123-572497798 GCF_027579735.1 Bombina bombina | reverse complement strand
CCTCAACGACCCCTCCCCCGCGGGAGGACAAAAGGCTTATTGGGGAAACGGGCATGGAAGGCACGGAGGAGGGCGAGAGCATGAACATCAGAGGAGGGAACCCAAGAATGCTCCTCCGGACCGTAGCAATAAATAAACATATAGCTCCAGCGCCAAGAGTGCCAATACACCAGCTCCTAAATGCAAAATCTCTCGATCGGATTTTCAGAAGTAAAACAAATTTTATAGGCTAAAAGGAGCGCTTAGATCTCCAAATGGAGTCTTAGCTGTGTATAGTCAAAGGGGTAAATCAAGAAGTGAGCTGTGTGAGCTTTAAAACGTATACATATTTAATCCACAGAATTAAAAGTTATTTAACAGTTACAAATGCTAAAAACAAACCTTCATTACAAATATCTTCTTAAAATATACTAACAATCTCTCTTGCCTGGGTCCACTAAATAAAGGTAACTTCAAAGTACTAAACAATGGTTAATATTCCTTTAAATACCTTAACATATCCTTAAAAAATAAAATAAAATAAAATAAAATGCCTTGGTACAGTGATAAAATATGTTATGTGTATAATATAGTAATGCTGAGAGTTCCAAAAAATGTATAAAAATAAGACCTTTAGGTGTACACCCTTTAAAGGTATTCCAAAATCAATATTCACATGTGACGTGAAAGTGAATAAAAAACAATTAAAAATGAATAAATATTAAATTCAAGTGAAAAAATTCAGGTGAAAAAAATGAAAAAAATTCAAGTGAAAAAATAGTTCAAGTGAAAAATAGTCCAAGTGAAAAATATACACTCGTAATGATCAAAGTAAATACTAGTGTCTTTTAAAATATATCCTTGTGATCCGTATCCTAAGAAGAGTTGTCCAACTGTTCTTCAAATGGCACAAATATAATCCACTTTAGGTGTATCCATAAATCTTTAAGCCTATGTGAAAAAATAAACAAACATAGTGCAATATGCTTTTCTGAAAGTGGCTATATAGGTATTAAACTCACCGATTAGGGACCTGAGCCGTGAATATCAGTTACAATCTACGCGTTTCGATCCTCCTGGATCTTTCTCAAGACTGATATTGGCTCTAGTGGTCCCCTACCTTAAATAGGCTGTGTGTTCTAAATTGTAATCCGCCAAAAGGCGCCAAAACCGCTTCCGTTGGTTACCTTTGATCCGGAAGTGTCTCCATTGTCTTTAATAATGTCAGGGATTGTTGCGCGAAACCGGAAGTGATATTCTGACCGGGATCGGCACTGCAAGCCTGTGTATCCGCTCTTCGATGTGAAAGTATATGACACGAAACCGGAAGTGACGCTTCGTACTTGACGTCACTTCCGCAGTTTCACTTTCATTCCGAGCATGTACTACTCCAATTTGTTCCTTGTTTACAAAAACAAATAGGAGAAATATTCACCTCAAATCCCTTAATCGTGAGTTCCTATACCTTTACATAATATAGCCAATGCTGCTTATAAATATGCTAAAAATTAAGCTAAAAATATCGGACATAATTATATCATAAATAACTGGATGATGTTGATAACACATATTCTTAATTGGTAAATAAATGTAAATTATACTGGTTAAGTCTATAATTCTTGGTTAGTGGTCACATCTACCTTATAAATATAAATATAAATAACAGTTAGCAATTTCAAGGAAAAGAGATATGGAGTCATGTGGCCTACGTTTCGTTAAACGTGACCCAACATACCCTTCTAGGACATATAATGGGTAAGATAGTGTAGACATTGACTCCATTTGTTTTCGATCTATATCCCTTTTCTCAAAGACTATAATGAAATGCGATCCAGAGAGGTCTCTATTTGATAGCATTCTTGGAGAAAAAAATGAGGATAGAGATAAAAATATTAAAAATATTGAAGTATATTAAAAATTAAAAAATATATTAAAAATATCCTTAAAAGTTGATTGGTTATAGTTGATATGTTGAGGAGTCGAATGGGGAGGTTTTTAAGGTTTTCTCTTATTTTATAGTAAATGTAGTATTTCTATATTGCTGTTAAAACCTTTGGGGAATATGCAGTCCAAGTTGAAGATCCATTTTGACTCTTCTTTTAAAAGTGACTTTTCAAAGTCCCCTCCTCTCCAATTCTTCTTAACTTTACTTATACCCATGTATCTGAGAGTTTTATTGTTACTGTCGTGGACTTCTTTAAAGTGCTTATATAGGGGAAAGTCCTCCTTTTTCCATTTGATTTGTAACAGGTGTTCCCTTATCTTGTCTTTAAGTTTCCTGGAGGTTTGGCCTATATACTGAAGTCCACAACCACACTCTATCAGATATATAATGCCACTATCCTGACATTTTATCACATCATTCATATTAAAAGCTTCTCCTGTTATTTTAGATTTGAAAGTCCGTGCTTTCTTGCCATGTTTACACGCTTTACACAAGTAGCATGGGAAGAACCCTTTAAGTCGTTGGCCTAGGACATCGTTTGTTATCTTCTTCTGAGTTTTTGAAACACTTGGCGCAAGAATACTTTTCAAGTTTCTTGTTTTCCGATAGATGAACCTTGGTGTTTCGTTCAGATCTTTTCCGATAATGCTGTCCTCCTTTAGGAAATGCCAATTTTTCTTTATGATCTTTTCGATTAAAAATCGATTCTCGCTGTATTCAGTTATGAAAGGTACCTCAATTCCTGTGCCATCCTTGCATGTTCTTTCTTTGTCTTTATAGTGTAACATAGGTGCTCTGTTCATGGTTTCAATTTCTTTTATGGTCTTATCTATATTTTCATCTTCATATCCCCTATCTAAGAACCTCTTTTTCAGGATCTTTGATTGTTCCTTCCATTTATTAACATCGGAGCAATTTTTTCTGATTCTCATCAGTTGGCCTTTGGGGATATTGGCCTTCCATCTTTGAAGGTGGCAACTAGTTTGGTGAATATAGTTGCAACAATCTACTTCCTTGAAATAGGTTGAGGTGGAAATTTTTCCTTTCTCTATATTGATATCTAAATCCAAAAAATGAATGCTCCTTTTACTTATCTCATGTGTGAACCTTAAATTTACGGTATTTTTATTCATCACATGTATAGTGTGTTCCAGATCTTCGATACTTCCCTTCCACACTATTAGGATGTCGTCTATATACCTTTTGAAGAGGACCAGGTCTGCGCTCGCTGGGCAGGAATCCCAGAATAGGTTCTCCCGTAGCCCCTCCAGTGAACCAAATACTGTACACGGCCCCTGGACATACGAGAGTCAATAATGCTGCTGACCTCATACTCCTCATGGTTGTCAACAAAGATAGGACAGGGACGAGGCAACACAGTGGTAAACCGATTACAAACCAACGGTTTCAAGAGGGAGACATGAAAAACATTGGAGATGCGCATAGCAGGAGGAAGGTCAAGAGCATAGGCCACAGGATTTACTCGTCAGAGTATTCGAAAAGGACCAACATAACGGGGAGCCAATTTATTGGAAGGCACACGAAGGTTCAAGTTGCGAGAGGACAGCCAAACTCTCTCACCAACCTGGTAGGAAGGTGCGGGCAGACGCCTACGATCAGCCTGGAACTTTTGGCGCTGCATAGAACGATGAAGGCAATACTGAATCTGCACCCACGTGGAACGGAGTTGCCGGAGATGCTCCTCCAAAGCAGGAATACTCTGAGACATGAATGAATCGGGCAACAAGGATGGTTGAAACCCATAATTCGCCATGAACGGGGATAACTTGGAGGAAGCATTAATAGCACTATTACGAGCAAACTCTGCCCAAGGTAACAGTTCAGACCAATTATTGTGGTGATCTGAGACATAGCAACGGAGGAAATGTTCCAGAGCTTGATAAGACCGTTCTGCAGCCCCATTGGATTGAGGGTGATATGCCGAGGAGAAGGAAAGCTGGATCCCCATTTGAGCACAAAAGGAACGCCAAAATCTGGAGACAAACTGGCTACCCCGGTCCAACACTATCTCCTTGGGTAACCCATGTAAACGGAAGACCTCCCGGGCAAAAATTGAAGCAAGCTCCTGAGCGGTAGGCAGCTTCATCAAGGGAATGCAATGTGACATTTTAGAAAAATGGTCAACCACCATAAGGATAACTGTATTGTCATTGGAAACAAGGAGCTTGACAATGAAGTCCATGGAAAGATGTGTCCAAGGACGCTCACCATTAGCAATAGGTTGGAGAAGACCCTCAGGAAGTCATCGAGGAGTCTTATTCTGTGCACAAACTGAGCAGGCGGCAACATACGCAGCAACATCAGAACGAAGACCTGGCCACCAGAATTGTCGAATGACAGACTAAATAATTTGGTTCTTGCCTGGGTGACCTGCGGCTTTAGGATAGTGGTAAGTGTGCAAAAGTTTATTTTGAAGATTCTCAGGAACAAAACACTTACCACTAGGTTTCTCAGGAGGTGCATTGGTTTGTGCAGCCAGGATCTCCTCCCCCAAGGGAGAAGTCAAATTAGTACGTATGGTGTCCAATATTTGGTTAGGAGGTATAACAGGAGTAGGTACAGACTCCTCCTTGGACAGAGCCGAAAATTGTCGAGAGAGGGCATCAGCCCTAACATTCTTACTACCAGGCAGGTAGGAGACCACATAATTAAACCGAGACAAAAATAGCGCCCATCTGGCCTGTCAGGGCGACAAACGTTTTGCTTCAGATAGATAAGTTAAATTATTGTGGTCAGTAAGAATGAGCACTGGCACGCTAGTACCCTTGAGATGCCTCCATTCCTTGAGGGCCAAAATTATGGCCAGTAATTCCCTGTCGCCAATTTCATAATTGCACTCCGCTGGAGACAATTTCTTAGAGAAGAAACCACACGGATGCAAGGAACCATCAGGCGTAGGACGTTGAGACAAGAGGGCACCTACTCCAGTCTCAGACGCATTGACCTCAAGAACGAAAGGCAGGACAGGGTTAGGATGAGCTAGAACTGGAGCGGCAGCAAAGGCAGTCTTAAGACTATCAAAGGCCTCAATGGCAGTAGGTGACCAATGGAGTGGATCATTCTCTTTACGGGTCATGTCTGTGATAGGTTTAACAAAGGAAGAAAAGTTTTTAATAAACTTTCTATAGTATTTGGCGAAACCCAAAAAACTTTGAATAAACCGAAGACCAACTGGGTGAGGCCACTGCAGAACTGCAGATAACTTATCAGGATCCATGGAGAACCCTGCAACGGAGATAACATAACCTAGGAAGGTTACTTGAGTCTGATGGAACTCACATTTACAAAACAGGCCGTTCTCACGTAGTCTCTGAAGAACCTGTTTAACATCAGAACGATGAGCCTCAAGTGTGGGTGAGTGTATGAGGATGTCGTCTAAGTACACCACAACACACTGTTACAACATATCTCGTAAGACATTGTTACGGTTACCCTTAGTCTCGCTGAGAGATGGACCGCTTAGTAGCCTGGATTCCTATTGCTGAAGAGGGGAGAAACTGCTTTCCATAGTATTCTATATGAGTCTCGCAAATGTAGAATAATCCCCCTTAGCTGTAGTACAGCTAGGATACCCTTCTGCCCACAAAAACGAGTCAACGCTGCGATTGAGGGACAACCAAGAACTGAGGACTGGGATGCCCAGCCTGCTTTTTATTTAGGTTACATGCACACAGGGCACTCCCAGGGGGGGAAGCATAAAATCCCCCATCACACATTTAGACAAAGCCCTTGGACAGGCCACCGCAGATAACAAGTACACACAAGAAAACAATTGAGTCCTTCTTATCACCTAGCAGTGAATGCTTATCACAAACTTAATTACAGTACACAATATGCTAGGAAACCTGCCTCAGAAAATAGTTTTCTCAAAACTGAACAGAGTTAACCCTTTATGAAATGATACTTGTTACAGTTTTCTTGGAGCCCTTCTTAGGCGCTGGCTTGGCTGGTTCAGGCATTGCTGCTGGGAAATAAGTTTCTTCACAACAAAATAACTAATGCTTCTGTAACAGTGCTCCCTTTCTGTGGAACACTCTGGCAGACACGGTCTGACCCCTTTTCGGGGCAGACTAAGGCTGTCCAGACCGCTGGTTATGCGGGGCTGAGGTCGGTTTGTCTGGACAACCCGTCGGCGTTGCCATTCTGTTTCCCAGGTCTGTAAGTAATGGTGAAATTGAAGGGTTGCAACGATAAACTCCAACGTAATAGCCTGCCATTATCTCCAGAGACCCGGTTCAGCCACACCAACGGGTTATGGTCGGTGACCAGAGTGAACTCCTGCCCATATAAATAGGGAGTCAATTTCTTTAATGCCCACACCAAAGCCAAACACTCCTTTTCGACCGCTGCATAGCTGACTTCGCGGGGCAGGAGCTTCCGGCTGATGTAGGCAACTGGATGCTCCCCTCCATCTTCGCCTACTTGGCTGAGGACGGCTCCCAGCCCGAACATGGAAGCATCTGTGTGGACGATAAAACGTTTGTTAAGGGCTGGAGCCGCCAAGACAGGAGCGTTAATTAGAGCATTTTTGAGAGCCTGGAAAGCCGTTTCACAGTGGGGAGACCACAGGACCTGTCGAGGTAAGTTCTTCTTGGTCAAGTCAGTCAGGGGTTTGGCAAGTGTGCTGTAGTCTGGTACGAACCGTCTATAGTACCCTGCCGTGCCCAGGAAGGCTAGGACCTGAGTCTTAGTGATGGGGGTGGGCCAATTGGCGACAGCTTCTATCTTGGCCGGCTCTGGTCGCTGCTTTCCACACCCCACCCGGTGACCCAGGTACTGTACCTCGGCCATCCCAAAGTGGCATTTTTCTGGCTTCAGAGTCAGGCCAGCAGCCCGGATCTGATCCAGAACCATTCCTATGTGAGCTAAGTGGTCCTCCCATGACTCACTGTGGATCGCTATGTCGTCCAGGTAGGCGCAAGCAAAACTCTGGAAGCCATCCAGGAGCCTATCCACCAAGCGCTGGAATGTAGCTGGGGCATTCTTCATCCCAAACGGCATTACCCTAAACTGATATAAGCCGAATGGGGTGACGAATGCTGACTTGGGGATAGCCTCCGGGGCCAGGGGAATCTGCCAGTAACCTTTGCAGAGGTCAATAGTGGTCAGGTAATTTCCCCTGGCTATACGATCGAGTAGCTCGTCTACCCTGGGCATAGGGTAAGCGTCCGTCACGGTCTTTTCATTGAGCCTCCGATAGTCTACGCAGAACCGGGTGGTCCCATCTTTCTTGGGCACCAAGACAACTGGGGAGGCCCAGGGACTATCGGAGGGCTCAATTACCCCGAGTTGGAGCATCTCATCGATCTCCTTCTTCATTCCTATCCTAACTGCTTCGGGGATTCGGTACGGAGCCTGGCGCAAGGGAGCTTGTCCCGGAGTATCTACCTGGTGGGTGGTTAAAGTAGTGTACCCTGGCTTCGGGGAGAAGGTGAGGTGTTTGGACTGTAGGAGTTGGTTGAGCTGCTCCCTTTCAGTGGGGCTAAGTCGGTCTCCTATCTGAACCTGAGCCACTATACCTGTGGGGAGACTCTTTTCTAATAGGTCTGGAATGGGTAGACTGTCGGGGCCTTCCTGAGGGGAACAACATACGGCCGTCACGTTCTCTGGTCGCTCAAAATATTCCTTGAGCATGTTTACATGGAATGTCTTTCTAAGATTGTTGTCGTGGCAGCTAGCTATCACATAAGTGGTGTCTCCCCTTTTCTCTACGATCTGGTAGGGGCCCTGCCAGGACGCCTGCAATTTGTCTGTCTTCACCGGCTTAAGTACTAACACCTTTTGTCCTATGGTAAAGATTCTCTTTCGGGCCCCCCGATCGTACCATACTTTCTGTCTTCTCTGGGCCGACTGGAGATTAGCCCGCACGGATTTGGCTAATTGCTCCATTCGGTCCCTGAGTTCCAGCACGTATGGCACAATGGGGACACCGTCAGTCTCCATCTCTCCCTCCCAGTGCTCCCGGATCAGGTTTAGGGGTCCCCGTACCTTTCTTCCGTAGAGCAACTCGAAGGGAGAGAACCCTGTCGTTTCCTGGGGCACCTCCCGATAAGCAAAAAGGAGGTGCGGCATGAAGCGTTCCCAGTCTCGGTATTCCTGAGTGAACGTCTTGAGCATTTGCTTGAGGGTCCCATTGAACCTCTCACACAGCCCGTTCGTCTGGGGGTGGTATGGGGAGCTCAGGAGGGACTTAATTTTGCAAACCTGCCAGAGTTGTTGGGTCAATTCAGCCGTAAATTGGGTGCCTCGGTCGGATAGGATTTCTTTTGGAAATCCTACCCGGGAGAACACCTGTACTAGTGCATTCGCTACCGTATCCGCTTGTATGTTGGATAGGGCGACAGCCTCTGGGTACCTGGTAGCGTAGTCCACTACGGTAAGAATGTAGCGCTTACCGGAGGGACTAGGGGTAGCCAGTGGTCCCACTAGGTCAATAGCAACCCGGCTGAAGGGTTCCTCTACAATGGGCATATTTACTAGATGGGCTTTAGGGTGATCGCCTCGCCTTCCTACTCGTTGACACACATCGCAGGTGTTACAGTAAGTTCTAACGTCGGCGTGTACCCCTGGCCAAAAGAACGTGTGAGTAATGCGGTGTAGGGTACGGGTTACAGCTAGGTGGCCTGCTAAGGGGATGTCATGGCCTATCTTGAGGATTTCTTGACGGTATTTGTGGGGCACTACCAGCTGTCGCCTACGCTGTCCCCTTTTCTCTGTCCAGCGGTATAGTTTCCCTTTTTCCCATAAGAATGTTTCATTATCTGCCCCGCCCCCTCCGGTCTCTGCTCGTTCCCGGTACTTTTGTAAGGTCGGGTCAGTCTTAGACTCTGTCTCGAAAGCATCTGGGGTGTCCCAGGGTATGGGGCCTAACATGTCAGGCAATGTCGGGGTAGGTCTTACCTGTGTCTCCCGCACTGGTGAGAGTTCTCGCTCCGTCCGGGCTTGGGCCCGTGTAGTCACTGGGTCCGCCTCGTTGTTGCATACTGGAGCATAGGCAGAAGTCATGGGGCCCAAATCATTGCCCAGTAGTACTTCGGCAGGTAAATTATCCATTATGCCCACGTTCACAGCCCCCTTTCCCGCTCCCCAATCAAGATGCACTTTAGCTGTTGGAATTTTGTACACATCCCCCCCCGCCACTCTAACGGCCACAGTCTGTCCAGATCGCTTGTGCTCCGGCACCAAATGACTCTGTACCAGCGTGATAGTAGCCCCTGTGTCTCTCAATCCCTCGGTAGATCGCCCCTCGAGCCATACCTTCTGCCGATGGTGCTGGCGGTTATCTGAGGCAGCATATACAGGGTCCGCCTCGTGAAGCGGCCCCAAATATTCCTCCATAGGGGCCTCTTGGTTAACACAGAGGGTCCGGGCCGGACGATATGCCCCAGAGGGGTAATTGTAATTCCTGGGTGTCTGGTGCGTATTAAGGGGGCAGCTAGCCATGAAATGCCCTGGTTGCTTGCATCGGTGGCAAGTCGGTCTGGGACGCTCAGAGCTGTTATTGGGTGGTCCTGAGTGTCGGGCGGGCCCTGCGGGCACCGGGGCTCGGAATTCAGCACGAGGGGGTGCACGGTAAACCTCTCTGGGTTCGTGAAGACGGGAGTCATAATGTTCATCGGCCAATTTGGCTGCTTCTTCTAAGGTAGAAGGTCGCCTGTCTCGCAGCCATTCCTTCCCTTGCTGTTCCATGCCATTATAAAAATGTTCTAAGAGAAACAATTGTAAAATTTCCTCACCAGTCACCGCTTTACTTCCGCTCATCCAGTGATTTGCCGCTCTCCGCATTCGGTGCGCCCATTCCATATGGGTATCGTTAGGCTTCTTTTTCGTGCCCCGAAACTGTCGGCGATACGCGTCCGGAGTTACTGCGTACCGTCGCAACAGTGTCTCCTTAACTAGCTCATACTGTGTCACTTCCTCAGCACCCAGAGTACGAAAGGCTTCCAGGGCTCGCCCGGATAGTTTCCCAGACAATATCGTGGGCCACTCCCTGTTGGGAATCTGGTGCAGGGCACATTGCCTTTCGAAGTCCGCCAAATATTCATCAATCCCTGTCTCGCTCTCTAGGAAGGGTCGAAATGCCGCATAGGGTATCTTGGGCCTCCCAGCATTTTCGACAGGGATGATTACCTGCGGGGCTTCAGCATTGCGGTGTGCGTTCGCTAGGTTGAGTTCGTGGGCTCGAGTCTCTCGTATATCCTTGTCCGCTTCCGCCATCAACTGCTGTACCAATTCCATGGAGGGGTTCGGCCCGTACAGTGAGAGCCTCTCCCAAACAATCCTGGTTTTTTCGTCACTAATCGTGGTCGGTGTTTCCGCCATTGTGAAGCTCTGATCCAGTTCGGTCAATTCTGCGATCAGCTCTCTCCTCGGCCGGTTGCTGGCGTACCCCCCTCTGCTTTCAAGTAAATCCTTTAGGGTTGTACGCTTCAATTTTTCGTAAGCGCTCTCCATCCGTTCTGTACCTCTCCTAGGAAATCCAGGAAAAATCCCACCGCTGCCGCCAAATGTTACGGTTACCCTTAGTCTCGCTGAGAGATGGACCGCTTAGTAGCCTGGATTCCTATTGCTGAAGAGGGGAGAAACTGCTTTCCATAGTATTCTATATGAGTCTCGCAAATGTAGAATAATCCCCCTTAGCTGTAGTACAGCTAGGATACCCTTCTGCCCACAAAAACGAGTCAACGCTGCGATTGAGGGACAACCAAGAACTGAGGACTGGGATGCCCAGCCTGCTTTTTATTTAGGTTACATGCACACAGGGCACTCCCAGGGGGGGAAGCATAAAATCCCCCATCACACATTTAGACAAAGCCCTTGGACAGGCCACCGCAGATAACAAGTACACACAAGAAAACAATTGAGTCCTTCTTATCACCTAGCAGTGAATGCTTATCACAAACTTAATTACAGTACACAATATGCTAGGAAACCTGCCTCAGAAAATAGTTTTCTCAAAACTGAACAGAGTTAACCCTTTATGAAATGATACTTGTTACAGTTTTCTTGGAGCCCTTCTTAGGCGCTGGCTTGGCTGGTTCAGGCATTGCTGCTGGGAAATAAGTTTCTTCACAACAAAATAACTAATGCTTCTGTAACAGACATCATTAATAAATTCCTGGAAAACAGCAGGAGCATTACATAGGCCAAAGGGCATTACAAGATACTCATAATGACCACTCCTGGTGTTAAATGCTGTATCCATTCGTGACCCTCCTTGATCCTAAAGAGATTGTACGCTCCTCTCAAATCAAGTTTAGTAAAGACCGTAGCTCCCTTGAGGCGGTCAAAGAGTTCTGTAATGAGAGGAATAGGGTAAGCATTCTTAATGGTAAGACTATTAAGACCCCTATAATCGATACATGGTCTTAACTCGCCACCTTTTTTCTTCACAAAGAAGAAGCCAGCCCCTGCAGGAGCGCAGGATTTGCGGATGATCCCCCGCGACAGAGAATCAGCAACATACTCCTCCATAGCACAATTCTCTGCAACAGACAGAGGGTACACCCGGCCCCGAGGAGGAATGGCTCCGGGTTTTAGGTCTATGGCACAATCGTAAGACCGGTGAGGAGGCAACGTACTGGCACGCACCTTGTCAAACACGTCTAGGAACTCTCGGTACTCCTCTGGCAATTGAGATACCGAAGAAGTGCACAAGACTTTAACTGGTTTCCGAAGACAAGTGGAAATACATTGAGGGGACCACGACAAAATTTTGGACCTGCGCCAGTCGAGACTGGGATTGTGCTTTTGGAGCCAGGGATAACCCAGAACAACTGAAAAATGCAGCGAGTTTATCACCTGGAACTGGAGGGTTTCAAAATGGAGAGCCCCAACAGCCATGGACAAAGGAGCAGTTTCGTGAGTAACGAGTGCGGACTTAAGGGGCCTGCCATCAATGGCCTCAATTGCAAGCAGAACGGACCAAGGTAAAACAGGAATGGAGTGCTTTGATACAAAAGCACTGTCAATGAAATAGTCTGCAGCACCGGAGTCAACAAAAGCCTGAGTGACTATGGAGGAGTCGACCCAGGAAAGGACAACCGTAACCAAAGGTTTCTCCTTAAGCGGTTCCGGGGACGAGTATAAACCACTCAAGATCTGCCCCCGACAGGACCGTAGGTGAAAGCGTTTCCCGGCCATGTAGGACAAGAAGAAAAGGTGGCCCTGTAACCCACAATAGAGGCAGAGCCCCTCCCTCCTCCTAAAGGCCCTCTACGCCGTGGAGAGATGCGTGAATCCCAACTGCATTGTCTCAGCAGTACCTGGTGACTCAGGACCAGGAGGCATGAGAGGAGAGGGAGGCATGGGTGGGAACGAACACGTAGGAGAAAACGGCACAGGAGGCTTCCGCAAGCGCTCCTTGAAAGAGGGCCTCTCTCTGAGTCTGATGTCAGTTAGGATAAAAAAAGACACCAATGCCTCGAGATCCTCTGGTAAATCGCTGGCAGCAACTTCGTCTTTAATCGCATCAGAGAGCCCATGAAAGAAGGCGGCAACAAGGGAGGGCTTCATTGCTCCAACCTACCTCTGCGGCAAGCGTACAGAACTCAATAGCATACTGAGCAACAGATCTTGTACCTTGCTGAATGGACATGAGTCGTTTAGCAGCAGAGGAGGAGCAAGCCGGAATATCAAATACACTTCAAAAGGAGGCCACAAATTCAGGGTAATTTGAAATTACAGGTTTATTAGCCTCCCACAAGGGATTAGCCCAGGCAAGAGCTGTGTCAGAGTAACGAGTTGAGAAATCCCACATTAGCTTTGTCAGAGGGAAACGCCTGAGGTAACATCTCAAAGTAAATGCCCACCTGGTTCAAAAACCCTCTGCACTGAATAGGATCACCTCCATATCGCTGAGGTAGAGGTGCAGAACCAGACATGCTCCTGGTAGGACTAGGTGCAGCAGCGGAAACAGGAGCAGCCATAACTTGCTGGACACTTTGGTCCAAATGTGCAGTGCGAGTCAGCAGGGTTTGCAGGGATAGTGCAAATTGATCCAAGCAGTGATCCTGTACATCCATCCTGGAAATGATGGCAGGTAAAGCTGGATAATTAGCAGCATCGGGATTCATGGCCTTTGTGTAATGTCAGGGTGCCAGGAATTAGACTGAGATGAGAAGTGCAAACATAATCACACTTTTATTAATAGCAAAAAATAATAAAAAGTCCAATAACAAGCCAGGAGTCAAAACCAGAGCTGGTAGTCAGACGAGCTGAGTCAGGAGCCAAAGTGAATAGTCAGACGAGCCGGAATCAGGAACAAGGAGAACAAGCCAGGGATCAGGAACCAGGAAGGACGTCAGGCAGTCAGGTAATACACAGGAACTCTCACAAACAGGTCTGAGACAACGCAAAGGCAAAGCAAACTGAACAGAGGCCCTTTAAATAATAAGTGATGACATCACAATTCTGAGACTGCATCCTGTCTCACATGGATGATGCACACCAGTCTGGCCATAAAAGGAAGTGCAGGAAATGAGCAGCATCCCCCACAATGCACCATAGTCAGGAAGAGAGGTGAGTTAAATGGCTGCCAGCAGCACATGGCAAACACAACAGGGGAAAAACCCTGACACCAGGGTCACGGGTCCATGGGAATTTGAAGTTTGCTAGGGAGTATCCAGAAGTGGTAAGGGGCAAACTGAACAAGGAGGTGCAATTAGGGCATATGGCGGGCCCCTTTAAGGAGTTGAAGGCGTTCTGGGGAGTGGCGGAGGAGTTTGGAATCCCAGTGGCTGAGGAAAAAACTGAGGGGCCCTGCACGTCCTTGAATTTCTTGGGAATCCACATTGATTAGATCAAAATGGATTGTAGATTCCCGGAAGACAAGTTGACTGACTTGAAGTCGACATTGGTGGTTTTCTTAGGAAAGCAGAAGGCGACGTTAAGGGAGTTGCAGCCTTTACTAGGGAAGCTTAATTTCGCCTTTCGTATCATTCCAGTGGGGAGGGTGTATGTGAGATGTCTCTCTTTGTCCATAGCTGGGGTGAAACATCCTCACCATCGAGTGCGCATTACTAAACAGCACAAGGAAGTTTTGAAGGTGTGGCGGGAATTCCTGGATGAATTTAATGGGCGATCCCTTATTCCCCAGCCGGGAGTGTTGGACTCTGATCTGGAGGTATTCACGGATGTGGCCGGGGGATTGGTTTTGGAACTTATCTCAGGGGGAGATGGTGTGTTGGGTAATGGTCGGCGGGGTGGGTGGAATCAGGGCTGACAAAGAGCGTCCCTTTCCTGGAACTCATTCCATTGTGGGTGGCTCTGAGGGTATGGCCGAGGGAGTTAGCTGACAAAACGGTTACGTTTAGATTGACAACATTGGGGTGGTGATGGCACTTAACAGACTGACTGCCTGTGATTCACTTATTTAGGTTGTTAGTTTTGGAGTGTATGAGGAACAATGCGTTTTTTAAGACTGTGCATGTAGCGGGGGAGCAGAATGGGGTTGCTGACTCTCTTTCCCGTTTACAGTGGGATTGCTTTCGGGCGCTGGCTCCAGATGCGGAGGAAATCAGGGATCAGGAAATCATGGCGATACCGATTTAGAGTGGGGAGCGTTAGCTCAAAACACGTGGAAAGCATACTGGCAGGTATGGCAGCAGTGGTCGATATTCGTGGTCAAAGAAGAGAGGAATGGTAGGTCTGGAGATAGGCAGCAAACACTCTTGAGATGGATGGGGGTCTGGCAAGGAGGGGGCTTCTAGAGCTATGATGCAGTGGAGGTTGTCAGCATTGGCTTTCCTTTTTCAAATTTTGGGCTGGGAAGATGTGACTAAACCTTTTTTGGTCCATTTGGTGGCTAGAGGGTGTAAAAAAGGGGAAAGTGTGAGAGATACTCGGAGACCGGTGGCCTTTTCAATTTTACAAAAAGTAGTGAGGGTTTTACAGTCAATTTGTAGTTCTCAGTTTGAGTTGTGGTTGTTCAGGGCGGTTTTTATTATGGAATTCTTTGGGGCTTTTCGGATATATGAACTGGTAGGGGGGAATAAATGGGACCAAAGGGGTATTTTGAAGGGGGCAGGGTGCACATCTGGTAGAAGAAGTCTAAAACTGACCAACAGGGGAAAAGTTGTTTGGTTAGCCTAGGGGCTATTGGAGGGGAATGTTGCCCGGTATCAGGCTTACAGGGATATTTGGCAGTATGGGGTCAGGCTGGGGGCCCGTTATTTATTCATGAGGATGGTTCTTTCCTATCGAGTTTTCAGTTTGTGGCTGTGTTTAGAAAAGCCCTGGCTAGGGTGGGGTTTGAGGCATGGGAATTTGGTTCACACTCATTTATAATAGGGGCCGCTACAGAGGCCAGTTTGTTGGGTTTGGGGGAGCAGGTGATTAAGAGAGTGGGGAGGTGGGAATCGGGAAGATTTAAAATGTATGTACACCCTGCTTGGTGGTTTTCTTCTCATTCTATTTTAGGTCCCATTTGATGTTGGGTGATCGATCACTCTTATATTGCAAGAGCCAGGAAGGCAGCCATGGTGAAGGACAAGGGAAGCCAGTTGGGGATTAGCAACGATACGGCTGTTCTAAAATGGTTTGGTTTTCGGGGGCATGAAATGGGACCAGGTTCTTATCAAAGTGGTTGAGTACACTCGGTTGTTTCAACCTCCAGGTATGTTGCTCATTCATGCTGGGGGGAATGATTTAGAGGCTATGCCACAGAAGGTTTTGCTAGACAGGATGAAGAGGGACATGGGAAGGCTGTTGGATTTGTTCCCAGGTCTTATTTTGACTTGAAAAAGCAGAAATGTTCAAGCTGGTGCAAAAACCTTTTTAATGTGCAATCTTGGATACAAACAAAACAAAGCAACGTTTCAGGACCACAATCGGCCCTTTCTCAAGCTTGAGAAAGGGCCGATTGTGGGCCTGAAACGTTGCTTTGTTTTGTTTGTATCCAAGATTGCACAATAAAAAGGTTTTTGCTCCAGCTGGAACATTTCTGCTTTTTCATATGTATGCTGGGTTTGGTAAGCCTGTTCCGTGCTGTGCAGTGGGTCCTGTGTTTCATGCTACATTGTTGCAGTATTGACTTATTTTTATTTGGTCAGAGATAGAGACTAGATTGGAGTGGAGGTTTGCATGAAATGACGCGAGGCTGGATGCTTCCAGATGGAAGATCAACAGAACAATCAGTAGTTTTGTGGCTAAGAATGGGGGAGTGTCAATTAGGCATGTGGAATTTGAAAGGGATTCTGGGGAAAAAAAATTCCAGAAAGATGGGGTGCACTTGAATAAGGTGGGTTGCCACCTCTTTAACTTGAGGGAAGGGATTATAAAGGCCTTGCAGTTGTGTGGCGGGGCTCTGTGTTGGGGCCGAGCCTGTGGCGGGGGGTGCTTGCTGGGGAGAATTAATTAGGAAAAATGGAGTGTACCCTCTGGATGTCCAGGGGAGGTAAAAGTTTTGTGAGTACGTGGTGGACTAACTTTAAGGAAGTGGACTCATTAGGACTAAGTTAGGCAAGCACCTCCTGGGGATTTTGTGGGGATATTCCGTTTACAGTTGTTTTTATATTTAAGGTTCAATGTTTATATTTGTTTATAATAAAATATGGAGATGCAGCCTTTACAACCCAATTTTGGTGTCTGTGTCTTTTTCTTGCGGGATAATGCATTTAAGGGGTCAAGCCAGGGAATAACTCTTACTGTTTATTTATTGTTGTATTTTTTATTAATCTATTTGTAGAACATCTTTAGAGAAGAAATAACGTGAAACTAGTAGGTCTCATTACCTTGTGTGTAAGATTATGTGTGTGTATTTGCATGGTCCGCCGCCACGGTGTGTGTGTGCCTGGGCATGCATGCTTGCATGTGGGTGTATGTGCTTGGGCCGTGGTGTATGTGTGTCTGGGCACGCACACTCGCATGTGTGTGTATGTGCATGGACAGGTGTATGTTTGTGTGCATGGGCTGCGGTGTGTGTGTGTCTGGGCACGCATGCTCACATGTGTGTGTATGTGCATGGTTCGCCTCCAGGGTGTGTGTGTGCCTGGGCATGCACACTTGCATGTGTGCGTATATGCATGGACAGGTGTATGTGTGTGTATGTGCTTGGGCTGTGGTGTGTGTGTGCCTGGGCACGCATGCTCGCATGTGTGTGCATGGACAGGTGTATGTGTGTGTATGTGCATGGACAGGTGTATGTGTGTGTATGTGCATGGGCTGCGGTGTGTGTGTGTCTGGGTGTGCACGCTTGCATGTATGTGTATGTGCATGGACAGGTGTATGTGTGTGTATATGCTTGGGCTGTGGTGTATGTGTGTATATGTGCATGGACAGGTGTATGTGTGTGTATGTGCATGGGCTGCGGTGTGTGTGTGCACATGGGCTGCGGTGTGTGTGTATCTGGGTGCGCACACTTGCATGTGTGTGAAAATATACAAATACTCCTTGTTACCTGGAACACAGAAAAAATGAACACAGTTCCCCTTTAAGCAAGGTAAGGGCCTAAATATCAGCACACTTTGTTTACATATATATAACTGTATTTATACTGACAGGTGCCATCTGATTTTTCTTCTTGACGTATCATTATTATATATATTATAAATGACTAAATTTGATTTAAATAGAATTCAATATGCCTGGTCACTTTATAGTATAACAGCAACCATTGTAGTCTGACAGTCCCAGTTTTACGCTTTAAAAACAAACAAACACAGTGAGGCCAATTTATCAAAGTTCTTGCGGACCTGATCCGACATTGCGGATCAGGTCCGCAAGACCTCGCTGAATGCGGAGAGCAATACGCTCTCCGTATTCAGCATTGCACCAGCAGCTCATAAGAGCTGCTGGTGCAATGCCGCCCCCTGCAGACTTGCCGCCAATGGGCCGCCAGCAGGGAGATGTCAATCAACCCGTCCGTACTCGATCGGGTTGAATTGCGGCGATTCCTTGCGGACAGGTTTATGGAGCAGCGGTCTTTAGACCGCTGCTTCATAACTGGTGTTTCTGGCGAGTCTAAAGACTCGCCAGAAACACGGCCCTTCAAGCTCCATACGGAGCTTGATAAATGGGCCTCCAAAGCTGTGTAAATATATTTCACAGCCTTTTAAATGCATGCTAAATTAGTTCTGTATGGTTTCTAGATAGGTCCATAAGCCCGTTGAAAAAATAGTATCATAGCGCAAAAGTATCTAATGACAGTGCTTTGTATTTGCATTGTACTGATAAAGTAAGTATTCAGATTATGTTTGAAGAGGTTTATATTTGGAAACTGTACCTACCCTCTGGAGATAAATAAAAAATATATAGTTTTTTTCATATGTCCAAGAAAATGTAATTATGATCTGTAAACCTGTGTCTCAAGAGTGTGTGCACTTTTTCCGGTTACTATAAGTCATTTCTTTGATTGCCAGCAAGGTGTTTTGACCACATATATATATTTGTGACGTATTATCCGCTTTATAGTCAAAAGAAGGGGGAGGGGCAGAAGCTTGTGAGTTCAGAGAGAGGCATGCGAAGTGGCTGAGAAGCATAAAGTGCACATACAGATCTTTTACGTGACCGTCCATCTACAAGAATGCAAATCTATCGTCCAGTCTCTGTCATATCTTTGATGTTTGTACTCATTTATTTTATTATACATACAGGTAAGTTCCCAGCAAATTGAACTGGCTTAATTCATGGCACTAAATAATTATATATGGTGTGTTAGTTGGGGAGGTTGGAATTTATTTTTTTTGTACTGGTTTTTTAAAGGTGTCAATTATTTGCTATAAGAGTGACAAATGTATTTGGAAAAGGAATTTTTATTTATTTATATGTGAAACCACCCAAATAAATTAAGGAGCTGTCATTTGTAAAGCTATTCTTAAAGATATAATACAATTTCCATCTTATTTTGATATTAAAGGGACAGTAGTAAAAATGAAACTTACAACTTTCTAATTTACTTCTATAATCTAATTTGTTTCCTTCTCTTGGTATTCTTTGTTGAAAAGCATATCTAGGTAGGTTCCAGTTGCTGATTGGTGGCTGCACACACACAATTCATCAATGGCTTATTAGATGTGTTCAGCTAGCTCCAAAAGTGCATTACTATTCTTTCAACCAATGATACCGAGAGAATGAAGCAAATTTGATAGCAGAAGTAAATAAAGATATTATTATATGCTCTGTCTGAATCATATTTGAAAACAAATTGGGTTTCATATCCCTCTAAAAAGATCTACTGTTTTTGTAATTTGAAAATCTATGAATTTTATTTCAACAAACGTTTTAACATATGATTAATAAAATGTTGTTTAAATGCTATAAGTAAAATGATTTGATGCTTATTAGTGATGGGTGAATGTGGGGGAAAGTGCAATTGGCTTAGTAGAAAGCATAGTCCTGTGGACAATCAAATGTAAGAACGAAAATTCATTCAAATTCAGTAATCAAATGATATTTAAGGTTTTCATTTTTGAATGTTCATCATAATTAGATTGAAAATCCACATTCAAAATTTCGAATGTAACATTTGATTTAACAAATACTATTCAGAAGTTCAATAGTTTATGTGGGTGGAAATTGATAAATAATAGATACAAATATATCACTTCGAATTTTTCTACTTTGAATATTGCATAATTTGAATATTACTTTTAATTAGAGGATAAGAAATACTATTAAAAATATATTGAGATTAAGATTATGTGTGTGTATTTGCATGGTCCGCCGCCACGGTGTGTGTGTGCCTCGGCATGCATGCTTGCATGTGGGTGTATGTGCTTGGGCCGTGGTGTATGTGTGTCTGGGCACGCACACTCGCATGTGTGTGTATGTGCATGGACAGGTGTATGTTTGTGTGCATGGGCTGCGGTGTGTGTGTGTCTGGGCACGCATGCTCACATGTGTGTGTATGTGCATGGTTCGCCTCCAGGGTGTGTGTGTGCCTGGGCATGCACACTTGCATGTGTGCGTATATGCATGGACAGGTGTATGTGTGCGTATGTGCTTGGACTGTGGTGTGTGTGTGCCTGGGCACGCATGCTCGCATGTGTGTGCATGTGCATGGACAGGTGTATGTGTGTGTATGTGCATGGACAGGTGTATGTGTGTGTATGTGCATGGGCTGCGGTGTGTGTGTGTCTGGGTGTGCACGCTTGCATGTGTGTGTATGTGCATGGACAGGTGTATGTGTGTGTATATGCTTGGGCTGTGGTGTATGTGTGTATATGTGCATGGACAGGTGTATGTGTGTGTATGTGCATGGGCTGCGGTGTGTGTGTGTGTGCACATGGGCTGCGGTGTGTGTGTATCTGGGTGCGCACACTTGCATGTGTGTGAAAATATACAAATACTCCTTGTTACCTGGAACACAGAAAAAATTAACACAGTTCCCCTTTAAGCAAGGTAAGGGCCTAAATCTCAGCACACTTTGTTTACATATATATAACTGTATTTATACTGACAGGTGCCATCTGATTTTTCTTCTTGACGTATCATTATTATATATATTATAAATGACTAAATTTAATTTAAATAGAATTCAATATGCCTGGTCACTTTATAGTATAACAGCAACCATTGTAGTCTGACAGTCCCAGTTTTACGCTTTAAAAACAAACAAACACAGTGAGGCCAATTTATCAAAGTTCTTGCGGACCTGATCCGACATTGCGGATCAGGTCCGCAAGACCTCGCTGAATGCGGAGAGCAATACGCTCTCCGTATTCAGCATTGCACCAGCAGCTTATAAGAGCTGCTGGTGCAATGCCGCCCCCTGCAGACTTGCCTCCAATGGGCCGCCAGCAGGGAGATGTCAATCAACCCGTCCGTACTCGATCGGGTTGAATTGCGGCGATTCCTTGCGGACAGGTTTATGGAGCAGCGGTCTTTAGACCGCTGCTTCATAACTGGTGTTTCTGGCGAGTCTAAAGACTCGCCAGAAACACGGCCCTTCAAGCTCCATACGGAGCTTGATAAATGGGCCTCCAAAGCTGTGTAAATATATTTCACAGCCTTTTAAATGCATGCTAAATTAGTTCTGTATGGTTTCTAGATAGGTCCATAAGCCCGTTGAAAAAATAGTATCATAGCGCAAAAGTATCTAATGACAGTGCTTTGTATTTGCATTGTACTGATAAAGTAAGTATTCAGATTATGTTTGAAGAGGTTTATATTTGGAAACTGTACCTACCCTCTGGAGATAAATAAAAAATATATAGTTTTTTTCATATGTCCAAGAAAATGTAATTATGATCTGTAAACCTGTGTCTCAAGAGTGTGTGCACTTTTTCCGGTTACTATAAGTCATTTCTTTGATTGCCAGCAAGGTGTTTTGACCACATATATATATTTGTGACGTATTATCCGCTTTATAGTCAAAAGAAGGGGGAGGGGCAGAAGCTTGTGGGTTCAGAGAGAGGCATGCGAAGTGGCTGAGAGGCATAAATTGCACATACAGCTTACAGCTCTTTTACGTGACCGTCCATCTACAAGAATGCAAATCTATCGTCCAGTCTCTGTCATATCTTTGATGTTTGTACTCATTTATTTTATTATACATACAGGTAAGTTCCCAGCAAATTGAACTGGCTTAATTCATGGCACTAAATAATTATATATGGTGTGTTAGTTGGGGAGGTTGGAATTTTTTTTTTTTTTACTGGTTTTTTAAAGGTGTCAATTATTTGCTATAAGAGTGACAAATGTATTTGGAAAAGGAATTTGTATTTATTTATATGTGAAACCACCCAAATAAATTAAGGAGCTGTCATTTGTAAAGCTATTCTTAAAGATATAATACAATTTCCATCTTATTTTGATATTAAAGGGACAGTAGTAAAAATGAAACTTACAACTTTCTAATTTACTTCTATAATCTAATTTGTTTTGTTCTCTTGGTATTCTTTGTTGAAAAGCATATCTAGGTAGGCTCCAGTTGCTGATTGGTGGCTGCACACAAACAATTCATCAGTGACTTATTAGATGTGTTCAGCTAGCTCCAAAAGTGCATTACTATTCTTTCAACAAATGATACAGAGAGAATGAAGCAAATTTGATAGCAGAAGTAAATAAAGATATTATTATATGCTCTGTCTGAATCATATTTGAAAACAAATTGGGTTTCATATCCCTCTAAAAAGATCTACTGTTTTTGTAATTTGAAAATCTATGAATTTTATTTCAACAAACGTTTTAACATATAATTAATAAAATGTTGTTTAAATGCTATAAGTAAAATGATTTGATGCTTATTAGTGATGGGTGATTGTGGGGGAAAGTGCAATTGGCTTAGTAGAAAGCATAGTCCTGTGGACAATCAAATGTTTGTAAGAACGAAAATTCATTACAATTCGGTAATCAAATGATATTTACGGTTTTCATTTTTGAATGTTCATAATTAGATTGAATATCCACATTCAAAATTGCGAATGTAACATTTGATTTAACAAATACTATTCAGAAGTTCAATAGATTATGTGGGTGGGAATTGATACATAATAGATACAAATATATCACTTAGAATGTTTCTACTTCGAATATTGCATAATTTGAATATTACTTTTAATTAGAGGATAAGACATACTATTAAAAATATATTGATTTGAATTTTTCTAATTCACATATTGCATAATTTGATTCAAATTTTGCAATATTCGAATTAGAAAAAAATTGAATAGAATATTACATTTAAAGAAATATTATTACATTAGACAAATGTTAGAATATTGTGCAAACATTCGAAATGAACAAACAAAATGTGTTCAAATTATTGTAGTTTTGAATTTTGCAAAAAATGTGCCCATCCCTAATGTTTATTAATGCTAGTGTATTATAGGGTATTAACCAGAGGTTAATTAACCTCTGGTTAATTTCACTTAGCGCAAAGTGCTACCGCGAGCTTGCAGTAGCATTAACCAGCCAATTGTAATATCTGGTTATTTAACGTGCGTCCGTAATCTGGCAAATTTGCCCCTTAACGGGCGCACGTTAAAATAGCGCTTCGCTTCTAGTCCTTTATTTAGAAATGTGGTGTAGTTGAATTATAATAATGCTAAAAACTGTCATAAGGTGGTTAATACTTTGTTAGACTGGTGATAGTGACATAGGTATTTTTGTTTGGAAAATTTTTAAATTTGAGTTAATTGTTTGGTTTACTTTAGGATTATGTTAATCTTAAACGAAAAGAAATAGAGATAAAACTTTATTTTCATTGATTTAAACTATGTGTTATATTGAAACAGTTTTTATTTATAGACATTATTCGAATCTGTGAATTTTTATTTTTTATCAGTTTTTGTTGTTGTTGAGTAAACCTAGTATATAGAACTATAAATATAGTTTCTGTGCTTATAATATATAATATGAACGGGACCTAATGTTTGGAATATATTGTATTTTTTATGTTTATTGAATATGATGATACATTGGTGTAGATTATTTAAACAGCAGATGCTGCTTTCTACATAAGAGCACTGCCCCTTAACACGTCCTCCACCTTTTAGGTGGCGGTCTGCAATCATTCCGATCAGATTGGCCGTGAATGTGCAAAGGGCGGAATTGCACAGCGAATCATGTCCGCCCGCCATTTGATAAATCGGCCCCATTGAATGTTTTTGTTTTTAAAATCTTGAAATAAAAATAATTAAAAAGGTAAATAAATAAATAACCATTTTTCCCCACCAGTGAGTTACAATCGTGTCTTCATCTCAGTTTGGTTTTGTGTCCTAAAATGCAAATGATAGCTGTTGTTTTAAATAAATATAGACTATTACCTTTTTGGTTATCTTTCTTATGGTACTATTAATACAAAAGTATTACAATTATATAAAACAAAAACAATTAGAAGAATGGGCAGGTAAATGGAAAATGAGATTTAATACTGGAAAATGCAAGGTCCTACATTTTGGAAGTAAAAATAAGCAGGCAACTTATTTAATTGAGTCTAGACCTAGCAAAACAGAGGAGGAAATGGATTGGGGCATACTTATAGATAACAAGCTAAAGATGGGCGCACAATGCAGGGCAGCGGCTTCTAAGGCTAATAAGATAATAGCATGTATTAAAAGAGTCATTGGTGCAAGGGAAGAAAGCACAATTCTGTTACTATATAAATCCCTGGTAAGACCTCACCTTGAGTATGGAGTGCAGACAGTTCTGGGGACCAATCTCAAAAAAATACATTGCAGAGTTAAAAAAAGTTGGGCCACAAAAGTAATAAGGAGAATTGAGAATTTAATTGATAAGGAGGAGAAGTTAGCTAAACTGTCTCTGTTTTCTCCAGAAAAAAAGTGCTTTGGATGTGAAATTATTACTTTGTATAAATATATTCAAGGCCCATATACAGAGATTGCAGAAGCTCTGTTTATTTCAAGGAAATTGTTTGTGACAAGAAGTCACAATTTAAGGCTGGAGGAAAGGAGATTTACTCTCCAGCAACATAAAAGTTTTTTCACTGTAAGAGCAATAAAATTGTGGAACTCATTACCAAAGGAGGTAGTAAATGCCAATACCTTAGATACATTTAAAGATGGCTTAGATACATTTCTGGCTAGAAACATAATTAAGGGATATGATTGCTTGTGTTAAATAGGTCACCTTTTTAATGGGATTAAATTATGCTCAATTTGAGTTTTTATTGTAAACTAGGCGATAAGCCTGCCCAGAGGCCAGTCTATGTTTAAAAACTACAACCCCCAAGCTAAAGTTACAAAAAAAAACAACTAAAACTATAGAAAAAAATAAACAAAGGTATCCAAAATAAAAAATTTAAACCTAATCTAATACCCCAATAAAAATAAAAAATTCCCCACAAAATAAAGACACCACTAATCTAATACTAAACTACCAATAGCCCTTAAAAGGGCCTTTTGTAGGGCATTGCCCTAAGTTAAAAAGCTCTTTTACCTCTAAAAAATACTAAATCCCCCTAACAGTAAAACCCCCACACCCACCAAACCCCCCAAAATAAAAAAAATAACACAAAAAAAATCTAAACTACCCATTGCCCCTAAAGGGGCATTTGTATGGGCATTGCCCTTAAAAGGGCATTCAGCTCTTTTACTGCCATTAAAAGGGAAATCGGCTCATTTTCAAGCCCCAAAAAACCCTAATCTAAAAAAAAAAAAATACCCCAAAAATTAAAAACAAAAACTTAGCCCCAAATATGTACTCACTGTTCCTGAAGTCCGGCAGAGAAGGTCTTCTTCTAGACAGATCCATCATCTTCTATCTTCATCCGGAGTGAAGGGGCGTGGAGCAGCGATCCAACAGCATTATTCCCATGCCCCGCTGAGCAGCTTCCAGGAAACCAAAGTCTTTGGGTTCCAGGGGGAGTATGGTTGCAAGGCTGAAACTTAAAGGAATTGACGGAAGGGCACCACCAGGAGTGGAGCCTGCAGTCGGAGGTGCGGAGCTGTGTTCCCGATGCCTGGATCCTCAGCGGCGGTGGGCATTGCGGGAGAGGCATTCCTCGGCAGCATGGAGGCTCCGCTTCATCCAATGTCCATCGTAGACTGAAGATTGAATGCAAGGTACCACAATCAATTTGGGGTACCTTGCATTCCTATTGGCTGAAATTTTGAAGTCAACCAATAGGATTAGAGCTACTGAAATTTTATTGGCTGTTCAAATCAGCCAATAAGATTTTATTAGCTCTCATCCTATTGGCTGATTTTGAAATATCAGCCAATAGGAATGCAAGATACCCCAATAAATATGGGGTACCTTGCATTCAATCGTCAGTGGACGGGGGGCGCATGAAGAGGAAACTCCACGCCGCAGAGGATCGCCACATCTGGGAAGACCCCTCCACATCTCTGCTCCGTGCCGCCTTCACTGTGGATGAAGGTAGAAGATGATGGACCCGCCTGGAACACCTTCTCCGCTGGACTTCAGGAACCATGAGTACCTATTTAGGGCTTAGTGTTAGGTTGTTTTTTTAAAAAAAAAATGTTTTTAAGATTAGGGATTTGGCGCTGTAAAAGAGCTGAATGTCTTTTAACGGGTAGTAAAAGAGCTGAATGCCCTTTTAAGGGCACTGCCCATACAAATGCCCCTTTAGGGGTAATGGGCAGTTAAGGTTTTTCTTAATGTAAAAGCTGATTTTTTTTAGGGCAATGCCGTACAATAAGCCCTTTTAAGGGCTATTGGTAGTTTATTCTTAGATTAGGGGGTGTTTTTATTTTGAGGGGGGTTATTTTCATAGGTATTAGGTTTAATTTTTTTATTTTGGATAATGTGGTTTATTATTTTGTGTAATGTTAGCTTTTTTTATTTTCTGTAATTTTAGATTAGTTTAAACTCAGTTTTCTTTATTTTTAAAGTAATGTTATGGTTTTTAATTTTAATTGTAATGTAGGATTATTTTAATTTATGTAATGGGGTTAATTTAGGGGGTGTTAGGTTAGGGGGTTTAGTAATTAGTTATTTGCATTGTGGGGTTTGGCGGTTTAGGGGTTAATAGATTTATTATGTTAATTGCGATGTGGATTAATGACGGTTTAGGGGTTAATAGATTTATTAGGTTAATTAGCAATGTGGGTTAATGGCGGTTTAGGGGTTAATAGATGTATTAAGTAGTTTGCGATGTTGGGGTTGGCGGATTTAGGGGTTAATAATTTTATTAGGTAGTTGGTTGTTTTTTTTCTTAATACTTATTGTGGGTGGTTAGGGTTTTTTTTTTGTAATGCTCCTTTTGCCTTTGATGCATCCCGGTGGATTCCGAAAATGATAGAGTGGTGAGCGAATCCACCTGTGGTGGATTCTTTCACCACCCTGCCATTTTCGGAATCCACCTAAATGCAACTTTGCTGCATCCAGCTGAATTCTTTTGGCTGCCTCGTGCTGCCAACATTCGTTTGAGGATGCATGCAGAACTGGCGACGGACGCGTTACAAACGAGATTATAGTATCGATCAGGTAGGATTTTTATAGGTTGAACTCGGACTTCTGTCTTCTTTCAACCTCATCTACCATGTTACTATGTTACCTTTAGGTTACATGTATAAGCTGTAGTGATGTCGCAAATTGTTCGCCGGTGAATAGTTCCTGGCGAACATAGCTTGTTCGCGTTCGCCGCGGCGGGCGAACATATGCGATGTTCGATCCGCCCCCTATTTGTCATCATTGAGTAAACTTTGACCCTGTATCTCACAGTCTGCAGACACATTTCAGCCAATCAGCAGCAGACACTCCCTCCCAGACCCTCCCAGCTCCTGGACAGCAGCCATTTTAGATTCATTCTGATCCTGCATTCTTAGTGAGAGGAGGGATAGTGTAGCTGCTGCTGATTTTATAGGGAAATTGATAGCTAGGCTAGTGTATTCAGTGTCCACTACAGCCCTGAAGGACTCATCTGATCTCTGCTGTAAGGACAGCACCCCAAAAAGCCCTTTTTAGGGCTAGAACATGTCTTTTTTTTTTTTTTGCCTGTGTAATTTTGACTGTGAAACATCAGTCTGCTAGTGTAATCTAATTGCAGTTGCCTGCCTGCAGTGCCACCACTCATATCTGTTGTAACAGTAGTGTAAATTAAAAAAAAAAAAAAACTTTTTTGACTGTGAAATATCAGTCTGTTAGTGTAATCTAATAGCAGTTGCCTGCCTGCCAGCGTGTGCCAGGCCCACTTGCCAACTAGTGCCACCACTCATATCTGTTGTAGCAGTAGTGTAAATTTAAAAAAAAATTACTTTTTTGACTGTGAAACATCAGTCTGCTAGTGTAATCTAATTGCAGTTGTCTGCCTGCCAGCGTGTGTGCCAGGCCCACTTGCTAAGTGCCACCACTCATATCTGTTGTAACAGTAGTGTCAATTTTTTAAAAAAAATACTTTTTTGACTGTGAAACATCAGTCTGCTAGTGTAATCTAATTGCAGTTGCCTGCCTGCCAGCGTGTGTGCCAGGCCCACTTGCCAACTAGTGCCACCACTCATATCTGTTGTAACAGTAGTGTAAATTTAAAAAAAAAAAACTTTTTTGACTGTGAAACATCAGTCTGCTAGTGTAATATAATTGCAGTTGCCTGCCTGCCAGCATGTGTGCCAGGCCCACTTGCCAACTAGTGCCACCACTCATATCTGTTGTAACAGTAGTGTAAATTTAGAAAAAAAACTTTTTTGACTGTAAAACCTCAGTCTGCTAGTGTAATCTAATAGCAGTTGCCTGCCTGCCAGCGTGTGTGCCAGGCCCACTTGCCAACTAGTGCCACCACTCATATCTGTTGTAACAGTAGTGTAAATTTAAAAAAAAAAAAAAACTTTTTTGACTGTGAAACATCAGTCTGCTAGTGTAATCTAATTGCAGTTGCCTGCCTGCCAGCGTGTGTGCCAGGCCCACTTGCTAAGTGCCACCACTCATATCTGTTGTAACAGTAGTGTAAATTTTTTAAAAAAAAACTTTTTTAACTGTGAAACATCGGTCTGCTAGTGAAATCTAATTGAAGCTGCCTGCGTGCCTGCCTGCCTGCCAGCGTGTGTGCCAGGCCCACTTGCCAACTAGTGCCACCACTTATATCTGTTGTAACAGTAGTGTAAATTTAAAAAAAAAACTTTTTTTTTAATGTAAAACATCAGTCTGCTAGTGTAATCTAATTGCAGTTGCCTGCCTGCTAGCGTGTATGCCAGGCCCACTTACCCAGTGCCACCACTCATATCTGGTGTAACAGTAGTGTAAATAATTTAAAAAAAAAACTTTTTTGACTGTGAAACATCAGTCTGCTAGTGTAATCTAATTGCAGTTGCTTGCCTGCTAGCATGTGTGCCAGGCCCACTTGCCCAATGCCACCACTCATATCTGGTGTAACAGTAGTGTAAATAATTTAAAAATAAAAAACTTTTTTGACTGTGAAACATCAGTCTGCTAGTGTAATCTAATTGCAGTTGCCTGCCTGCCAACGTGTGTGCCCAGCCCACTTGCCCAGTGCCACCACTCATATCTGGTGTAACAGTAGTGTAAATAATTAAAAAAAAAACTTTTTTGACTGTGAAACATCAGTCTGCTAGTGTAATTCTAATTGCATTTGCCTGCCTGCCAATGTGTGTGCCCGGCTCACTTGCCAGTGCCACCACTCATATCTGGTGTAACAGTAGTGTAAATAATTTAAAAAAAACAAAACTTTTTTGACTGTGAAACATCAGTCTGCTAGTGTAATCTAATAGCAGTTGCTTGCCTGCTAGCATGTGTGCCAGGCCCACTTGCCCAGTGCCACCACTCATATCTGGTGTAACAGTAGTGTAAATAATTTAAAAATAAAAAACTTTTGACTGTGAAACATCAGTCTGCTAGTGTAATCTAATTGCAGTTGCCTGCCTGCCAACGTGTGTGCCCGTCCCACTTGCCCAGTGCCACCACTCATATCTGGTGTAACAGTAGTGTAAATAATTTAAAAAAAAAAACTTTTTTGCCTGTGAAACATCAGTCTACTAGTGTAATCTAATTGCAGTTGCCTGCCTGCTAGCGTGTGTGCCAGGCCCACTTGCCAACTAGTGTCACCACTCATATCTGTTGTAGCAGTAGTGTAAATTTAAAAAAAAAAACTTTTTTGACTGCGAAACATCAGTCTGCTAGTGTAATCTAATTGCAGTTGCCTGCCTGCCAGCGTGTGTGCCAGGCCCACTTGCTAAGTGCCACCACTCATATCTGTTGTAACAGTAGTGTAAATAATTTTGTGCCAGGCCCACTTGCCAACTAGTGCCACCACTCATATCTGTTGTAACAGTAGTGTAAATTTAAAAAAAAAACTTTTTTGACTGTGAAACATCAGTCTGCTAGTGTAATTCTAATTGCATTTGCCTGCCTGCCAATGTGTGTGCCCGGCTCACTTGCCAGTGCCACCACTCATATCTGGTGTAACAGTAGTGTAAATAATTTAAAAAAAAAAACTTTTTTGACTGTGAAACATCAGTCTGCTAGTGTAATCTAATAGCAGTTGCTTGCCTGATAGCATGTGTGCCAGGCCCACTTGTCCAGTGCCACCACTCATATCTGGTGTAACAGTAGTGTAAATAATTTAAAAATAAAAAACTTTTGACTGTGAAACATCAGTCTGCTAGTGTAATCTAATTGCAGTTGCCTGCCTGCCAACGTGTGTGCCCGGCCCACTTGCCCAGTGCCACCACTCATATCTGGTGTAACAGTAGTGTAAATAATTTAAAAAAAAAAAAAACTTTTTGCCTGTGAAACATCAGTCTACTAGTGTAATCTAATTGCAGTTGCCTGCCTGCTAGCGTGTGTGCCAGGCCCACTTGCCAACTAGTGCCACCACTCATATCTGTTGTAACAGTAGTGTCAATTAAAAAAAAAAAACTTTTTTGACTGTGAAACATCAGTCTGCTAGTGTAATCTAATAGCAGTTGCCTGCCTGCCTGCCAGCGTGTGTGCCAGGCCCACTTGCCAACTAGTGCCACCACTCATATCTGTTGTAGCAGTAGTGTAAATTTTTTTTAAAAAAACTTTTTTGACTGTGAAACATCAGTCTGCTAGTGTAATCTAATTGCAGTTGCCTGCCTGCCTGCCAGCGTGTGTGCCAGGCCCACTTGCCAACTAGTGCCACCACTCATATCTGTTGTAACAGTAGTGTAAATTTTAAAAAAAAAACTTTTTTTACTGTCAAACATCAGTCTGCTAGTGTAATCTAATTGCTGTTGCCTGCCTGCTAGCGTGTGTGCCAGGCCCACTTGCCCAGTGCCACCACTCATATCTGGTGTAACAGTAGTGTAAATAATTTAAAAAAAAAACTTTTTTGACTGTGAAACATCAGTCTGCTAGTGTAATTCTAATTGCAGTTGCCTGCCTGCCTGCCAACGTGTGTGCCCAGCTCACTTGCCCAGTGCCACCACTCATATCTGTTGTAACAGTAGTGTCAATTTTTAAAAAAAAATACTTTTTTGACTGTGAAACATCAGTCTGCTAGTGTAATCTAATTGCAGTTGCCTGCCTGCCAGCGTGTGTGCCAGGCCCACTTGCCAATTAGTGCCACCACTCATATCTGTTGTAACAGTAGTGTAAATTTAAAAAAAAAAAACTTTTTTGACTGTGAAACATCAGTCTGCTAGTGTAATATAATTGCAGTTGCCTGCCTGCCAGCATGTGTGCCAGGCCCACTTGCCAACTAGTGCCACCACTCATATCTGTTGTAACAGTAGTGTAAATTAAAAAAAAAACTTTTTTGACTGTGAAACCTCAGTCTGCTAGTGTAATCTAATAGCAGTTGCCTGCCTGCCAGCGTGTGTGCCAGGCCCACTTGCCAACTAGAGCCACCACTCATATCTGTTGTAACAGTAGTGTAAATTTTTAAAAAAAAAAAAACTTTTTTGACTGTGAAACATCAGTCTGCTAGTGTAATCTAATTGCAGTTGCCTGCCTGCCAGCGTGTGTGCCAGGCCCACTTGCTAAGTGCCACCACTCATATCTGTTGTAACAGTAGTGTAAATTTTTAAAAAAAAAAACTTTTTTGACTGTGAAACATCGGTCTGCTAGTGAAATCTAATTGAAGCTGCCTGCGTGCCTGCCTGCCTGCCAGCGTGTGTGCCAGGCCCACTTGCCAACTAGTGCCACCACTTATATCTGTTGTAACAGTAGTGTAAATTTAAAAAAAAAACCTTTTTTTTAATGTAAAACATCAGTCTGCTAGTGTAATCTAATTGCAGTTGCCTGCCTGCTAGCGTGTATGCCAGGCCCACTTGCCCAGTGCCACCACTCATATCTGGTGTAACAGTAGTGTAAATAATTTAAAAAAAAAACTTTTTTGACTGTGAAACATCAGTCTGCTAGTGTAATCTAATTGCAGTTGCTTGCCTGCTAGCATGTGTGCCAGGCCCACTTGCCCAATGCCACCACTCATATCTGGTGTAACAGTAGTGTAAATAATTTAAAAATAAAAAACTTTTTTGACTGTGAAACATCAGTCTGCTAGTGTAATCTAATTGCAGTTGCCTGCCTGCCAACGTGTGTGCCCAGCCCACTTGCCCAGTGCCACCACTCATATCTGGTGTAACAGTAGTGTAAATAATTTAAAAATAAAAAACTTTTGACTGTGAAACATCAGTCTGCTAGTGTAATCTAATTGCAGTTGCCTGCCTGCCAACGTGTGTGCCCGGCCCACTTGCCCAGTGCCACCACTCATATCTGGTGTAACAGTAGTGTAAATAATTTAAAAAAAAAAAACCTTTTTGCCTGTGAAACATCAGTCTACTAGTGTAATCTAATTGCAGTTGCCTGCCTGCTAGCGTGTGTGCCAGGCCCACTTGCCAACTAGTGCCACCACTCATATCTGTTGTAACAGTAGTGTCAATTAAAAAAAAAAACTTTTTTGACTGTGAAACATCAGTCTGCTAGTGTAATCTAATAGCAGTTGCCTGCCTGCCTGCCAGCGTGTGTGCCAGGCCCACTTGCCAACTAGTGCCACCACTCATATCTGTTGTAGCAGTAGTGTAAATTTTTTTAAAAAAAACTTTTTTGACTGTGAAACATCAGTCTGCTAGTGTAATCTAATTGCAGTTGCCTGCCTGCCTGCCAGCGTGTGTGCCAGGCCCACTTGCCAACTAGTGCCACCACTCATATCTGTTGTAACAGTAGTGTAAATTTAAAAAAAAAAAACTTTTTTTACTGTAAAACATCAGTCTGCTAGTGTAATCTAATTGCAGTTGCCTGCCTGCTAGCGTGTGTGCCAGGCCCACTTGCCCAGTGCCACCACTCATATCTGGTGTAACAGTAGTGTAAATAATTTAAAAAAAAACTTTTTTGACTGTGAAACATCAGTCTGCTAGTGTAATTCTAATTGCAGTTGCCTGCCTGCCTGCCAACGTGTGTGCCCAGCTCACTTGCCCAGTGCCACCACTCATATCTGTTGTAACAGTAGTGTCAATTTTTAAAAAAAAATACTTTTTTGACTGTGAAACATCAGTCTGCTAGTGTAATCTAATTGCAGTTGCCTGCCTGCCAGCGTGTGTGCCAGGCCCACTTGCCAACTAGTGCCACCACTCATATCTGTTGTAACAGTAGTGTAAATTTAAAAAAAAAAAACTTTTTTGACTGTGAAACATCAGTCTGCTAGTGTAATATAATTGCAGTTGCCTGCCTGCCAGCATGTGTGCCAGGCCCACTTGCCAACTAGTGCCACCACTCATATCTGTTGTAACAGTAGTGTAAATTAAAAAAAAAAACTTTTTTGACTGTGAAACATCAGTCTGCTAGTGTAATCTAATAGCAGTTGCCTGCCTGCCAGCGTGTGTGCCAGGCCCACTTGCTAAGTGCCACCACTCATATCTGTTGTAACAGTAGTGTAAATTTAAAAAAAAAAAAAACTTTTTTGACTGTGAAACATCAGTCTGCTAGTGTAATCTAATTGCAGTTGCCTGCCTGCCAGCGTGTGTGCCAGGCCCACTTGCTAAGTGCCACCACTCATATCTGTTGTAACAGTAGTGTAAATTTTTTAAAAAAAAACTTTTTTGACTGTGAAACATCGGTCTGCTAGTGAAATCTAATTGAAGCTGCCTGCGTGCCTGCCTGCCTGCCAGCGTGTGTGCCAGGCCCACTTGCCAACTAGTGCCACCACTTATATCTGTTGTAACAGTAGTGTAAATTTAAAAAAAAAACTTTTTTTTAATGTAAAACATCAGTCTGCTAGTGTAATCTAATTGCAGTTGCCTGCCTGCTAGCGTGTATGCCAGGCCCACTTGCCCAGTGCCACCACTCATATCTGGTGTAACAGTAGTGTAAATAATTTAAAAAAAAAACTTTTTTGACTGTGAAACATCAGTCTGCTAGTGTAATCTAATTGCAGTTGCTTGCCTGCTAGCATGTGTGCCAGGCCCACTTGCCCAATGCCACCACTCATATCTGGTGTAACAGTAGTGTAAATAATTTAAAAATAAAAAACTTTTTTGACTGTGAAACATCAGTCTGCTAGTGTAATCTAATTGCAGTTGCCTGCCTGCCAACGTGTGTGCCCAGCCCACTTGCCCAGTGCCACCACTCATATCTGGTGTAACAGTAGTGTAAATAATTAAAAAAAAAACTTTTTTGACTGTGAAACATCAGTCTGCTAGTGTAATTCTAATTGCATTTGCCTGCCTGCCAATGTGTGTGCCCGGCTCACTTGCCAGTGCCACCACTCATATCTGGTGTAACAGTAGTGTAAATAATTTAAAAAAAACAAAACTTTTTTGACTGTGAAACATCAGTCTGCTAGTGTAATCTAATAGCAGTTGCTTGCCTGCTAGCATGTGTGCCAGGCCCACTTGCCCAGTGCCACCACTCATATCTGGTGTAACAGTAGTGTAAATAATTTAAAAATAAAAAACTTTTGACTGTGAAACATCAGTCTGCTAGTGTAATCTAATTGCAGTTGCCTGCCAACGTGTGTGCCCGTCCCACTTGCCCAGTGCCACCACTCATATCTGGTGTAACAGTAGTGTAAATAATTTAATAAAAAAAACTTTTTTGCCTGTGAAACATCAGTCTACTAGTGTAATCTAATTGCAGTTGCCTGCCTGCTAGCGTGTGTGCCAGGCCCACTTGCCAACTAGTGTCACCACTCATATCTGTTGTAGCAGTAGTGTAAATTTTTAAAAAAAAAAAACTTTTTTGACTGTGAAACATCAGTCTGCTAGTGTAATCTAATTGCAGTTGCCTGCCTGCCAGCGTGTGTGCCAGGCCCACTTGCTAAGTGCCACCACTCATATCTGTTGTAACAGTAGTGTAAATTTTTAAAAAAAAAAACTTTTTTGACTGTGAAACATCGGTCTGCTAGTGAAATCTAATTGAAGCTGCCTGCGTGCCTGCCTGCCTGCCAGCGTGTGTGCCAGGCCCACTTGCCAACTAGTGCCACCACTTATATCTGTTGTAACAGTAGTGTAAATTTAAAAAAAAAACTTTTTTTTAATGTAAAACATCAGTCTGCTAGTGTAATCTAATTGCAGTTGCCTGCCTGCTAGCGTGTATGCCAGGCCCACTTGCCCAGTGCCACCACTCATATCTGTTGTAACAGTAGTGTAAATTTTTTAAAAAAAAAACTTTTTTGACTGTGAAACATCGGTCTGCTAGTGAAATCTAATTGAAGCTGCCTGCGTGCCTGCCTGCCTGCCAGCGTGTGTGCCAGGCCCACTTGCCAACTAGTGCCACCACTTATATCTGTTGTAACAGTAGTGTAAATTTAAAAAAAAAAACTTTTTTTTAATGTAAAACATCAGTCTGCTAGTGTAATCTAATTGCAGTTGCCTGCCTGCTAGCGTGTATGCCAGGCCCACTTGCCCAGTGCCACCACTCATATCTGGTGTAACAGTAGTGTAGATAATTTAAAAAAAAAACTTTTTTGACTGTGAAACATCAGTCTGCTAGTGTAATCTAATTGCAGTTGCTTGCCTGCTAGCATGTGTGCCAGGCCCACTTGCCCAATGCCACCACTCATATCTGGTGTAACAGTAGTGTAAATAATTTAAAAATAAAAAACTTTTTTGACTGTGAAACATCAGTCTGCTAGTGTAATCTAATTGCAGTTGCCTGCCTGCCAACGTGTGTGCCCAGCCCACTTGCCCAGTGCCACCACTCATATCTGGTGTAACAGTAGTGTAAATAATTTAAAAATAAAAAACTTTTGACTGTGAAACATCAGTCTGCTAGTGTAATCTAATTGCAGTTGCCTGCCTGCCAACGTGTGTGCCCAGCCCACTTGCCCAGTGCCACCACTCATATCTGGTGTAACAGTAGTGTAAATAATTTAAAAAAAAAAAACCTTTTTGCCTGTGAAACATCAGTCTACTAGTGTAATCTAATTGCAGTTGCCTGCCTGCTAGCGTGTGTGCCAGGCCCACTTGCCAACTAGTGCCACCACTCATATCTGTTGTAACAGTAGTGTCAATTAAAAAAAAAAACTTTTTTGACTGTGAAACATCAGTCTGCTAGTGTAATCTAATAGCAGTTGCCTGCCTGCCTGCCAGTGTGTGTGCCAGGCCCACTTGCCAACTAGTGCCACCACTCATATCTGTTGTAGCAGTAGTGTAAATTTTTTTAAAAAAAACTTTTTTGACTGTGAAACATCAGTCTGCTAGTGTAATCTAATTGCAGTTGCCTGCCTGCCTGCCAGCGTGTGTGCCAGGCCCACTTGCCAACTAGTGCCACCACTCATATCTGTTGTAACAGTAGTGTAAATTTAAAAAAAAAAACTTTTTTTACTGTAAAACATCAGTCTGCTAGTGTAATCTAATTGCAGTTGCCTGCCTGCTAGCGTGTGTGCCAGGCCCACTTGCCCAGTGCCACCACTCATATCTGGTGTAACAGTAGTGTAAATAATTTAAAAAAAAACTTTTTTGACTGTGAAACATCAGTCTGCTAGTGTAATTCTAATTGCAGTTGCCTGCCTGCCTGCCAACGTGTGTGCCCAGCTCACTTGCCCAGTGCCACCACTCATATCTGTTGTAACAGTAGTGTCAATTTTTAAAAAAAAATACTTTTTTGACTGTGAAACATCAGTCTGCTAGTGTAATCTAATTGCAGTTGCCTGCCTGCCAGCGTGTGTGCCAGGCCCACTTGCCAACTAGTGCCACCACTCATATCTGTTGTAACAGTAGTGTAAATTTAAAAAAAAAAACTTTTTTGACTGTGAAACATCAGTCTGCTAGTGTAATATAATTGCAGTTGCCTGCCTGCCAGCATGTGTGCCAGGCCCACTTGCCAACTAGTGCCACCACTCATATCTGTTGTAACAGTAGTGTAAATTAAAAAAAAAAACTTTTTTGACTGTGAAACCTCAGTCTGCTAGTGTAATCTAATAGCAGTTGCCTGCCTGCCAGCGTGTGTGCCAGGCCCACTTGCTAAGTGCCACCACTCATATCTGTTGTAACAGTAGTGTAAATTTAAAAAAAAAAAAAAACTTTTTTGACTGTGAAACATCAGTCTGCTAGTGTAATCTAATTGCAGTTGCCTGCCTGCCAGCGTGTGTGCCAGGCCCACTTGCTAAGTGCCACCACTCATATCTGTTGTAACAGTAGTGTAAATTTTTTAAAAAAAAACTTTTTTGACTGTGAAACATCGGTCTGCTAGTGAAATCTAATTGAAGCTGCCTGCGTGCCTGCCTGCCTGCCAGCGTGTGTGCCAGGCCCACTTGCCAACTAGTGCCACCACTTATATCTGTTGTAACAGTAGTGTAAATTTAAAAAAAAAACTTTTTTTTAATGTAAAACATCAGTCTGCTAGTGTAATCTAATTGCAGTTGCCTGCCTGCTAGCGTGTATGCCAGGCCCACTTGCCCAGTGCCACCACTCATATCTGGTGTAACAGTAGTGTAAATAATTTAAAAAAAAAACTTTTTTGACTGTGAAACATCAGTCTGCTAGTGTAATCTAATTGCAGTTGCTTGCCTGCTAGCATGTGTGCCAGGCCCACTTGCCCAATGCCACCACTCATATCTGGTGTAACAGTAGTGTAAATAATTTAAAAATAAAAAACTTTTTTGACTGTGAAACATCAGTCTGCTAGTGTAATCTAATTGCAGTTGCCTGCCTGCCAACGTGTGTGCCCAGCCCACTTGCCCAGTGCCACCACTCATATCTGGTGTAACAGTAGTGTAAATAATTAAAAAAAAAACTTTTTTGACTGTGAAACATCAGTCTGCTAGTGTAATTCTAATTGCATTTGCCTGCCTGCCAATGTGTGTGCCCGGCTCACTTGCCAGTGCCACCACTCATATCTGGTGTAACAGTAGTGTAAATAATTTAAAAAAAACAAAACTTTTTTGACTGTGAAACATCAGTCTGCTAGTGTAATCTAATAGCAGTTGCTTGCCTGCTAGCATGTGTGCCAGGCCCACTTGCCCAGTGCCACCACTCATATCTGGTGTAACAGTAGTGTAAATAATTTAAAAATAAAAAACTTTTGACTGTGAAACATCAGTCTGCTAGTGTAATCTAATTGCAGTTGCCTGCCAACGTGTGTGCCCGTCCCACTTGCCCAGTGCCACCACTCATATCTGGTGTAACAGTAGTGTAAATAATTTAATAAAAAAAACTTTTTTGCCTGTGAAACATCAGTCTACTAGTGTAATCTAATTGCAGTTGCCTGCCTGCTAGCGTGTGTGCCAGGCCCACTTGCCAACTAGTGTCACCACTCATATCTGTTGTAGCAGTAGTGTAAATTTAAAAAAAAAAACTTTTTGACTGTGAAACATCAGTCTGCTAGTGTAATCTAATTGCAGTTGCCTGCCTGCCAGCGTGTGTGCCAGGCCCACTTGCTAAGTGCCACCACTCATATCTGTTGTAACAGTGTGTGTGCCAGGCCCACTTGCCAACTAGTGCCACCACTCATATCTGTTGTAACAGTAGTGTAAATTTAAAAAAAAAACTTTTTTGACTGTGAAACATCAGTCTGCTAGTGTAATTCTAATTGCATTTGCCTGCCTGCCAATGTGTGTGCCCGGCTCACTTGCCAGTGCCACCACTCATATCTGGTGTAACAGTAGTGTAAATAATTTAAAAAAAAAAAAACTTTTTTGACTGTGAAACATCAGTCTGCTAGTGTAATCTAATAGCAGTTGCTTGCCTGATAGCATGTGTGCCAGGCCCACTTGCCCAGTGCCACCACTCATATCTGGTGTAACAGAAGTGTAAATAATTTAAAAATAAAAAACTTTTGACTGTGAAACATCAGTCTGCTAGTGTAATCTAATTGCAGTTGCCTGCCTGCCAACGTGTGTGCCCAGCCCACTTGCCCAGTGCCACCACTCATATCTTGTGTAACAGTAGTGTAAATAATTTAAAAAAAAAAAAACCTTTTTGCCTGTGAAACATCAGTCTACTAGTGTAATCTAATTGCAGTTGCCTGCCTGCTAGCGTGTGTGCCAGGCCCACTTGCCAACTAGTGCCACCACTCATATCTGTTTGTAACAGTAGTGTCAATTAAAAAAAAAAAACTTTTTTGACTGTGAAACATCAGTCTGCTAGTGTAATCTAATAGCAGTTGCCTGCCTGCCAGCGTGTGTGCCAGGCCCACTTGCCAACTAGTGCCACCACTCATATCTGTTGTAGCAGTAGTGTAAATTTTTTTAAAAAAAACTTTTTTGACTGTGAAACATCAGTCTGCTAGTGTAATCTAATTGCAGTTGCCTGCCTGCCTGCCAGCGTGTGTGCCAGGCCCACTTGCCAACTAGTGCCACCACTCATATCTGTTGTAACAGTAGTGTAAATTTAAAAAAAAAAACTTTTTTTACTGTAAAACATCAGTCTGCTAGTGTAATCTAATTGCAGTTGCCTGCCTGCTAGCGTGTGTGCCAGGCGCACTTGCCCAGTGCCACCACTCATATCTGGTGTAACAGTAGTGTAAATAATTTAAAAAAAAAAAAGTTTTTTGACTGTGAAACATCAGTCTGCTAGTGTAATTCTAATTGCAGTTGCCTGCCAACGTGTGTGCCCAGCTCACTTGCCCAGTGCCACCACTCATATCTGGTGTAACAGTAGTGTAAATAATTAAAAAAAAAAAAAAAAACATTTTTGACTGTGAAACATCAGTCTGCTAGTGTAATCTAATTGCAGTTGCTTGCCTGCTAGCATGAGTGCCAGGCCCACTTGCCCAGTGCCACCACTCATATCTGGTGTAACAGTAGTGTAAATAATTTAAAAATAAAAAACTTTTTTGACTGTGAAACATCAGTCTGCTAGTGTAATCTAATTGCAGTTGCCTGCCTGCCAACGTGTGTGCCCAGCCCACTTGCCCAGTGCCACCACTCATATCTGGTGTAACAGTAGTGTAAATAATTTAAAAAAAAAAACTTTTTTGACTGTGAAACATCAGTCTGCTAGTGTAATTCTAATTGCATTTGCCTGCCTGCCTGCCAATGTGTGTGCCCGGCTCACTTCCCCAGTGCCACCACTCATATCTGGTGTAACAGTAGTGTAAATAATTTAAAAATAAAAAACTTTTTTGACTGTGAAACATCAGTCTGCTAGTGTAATCTAATTGCAGTTGCCTGCCTGCCAACGTGTGTACCCGGCCCACTTGCCCAGTGCCACCACTCATATCTGGTGTAACAGTAGTGTAAATAATTTAAAAAAAAAAACTTTTTTGACTGTGAAACATCAGTCTGCTAGTGTAATTCTAATTGCAGTTGCCTGCCTGCCTGCCAACGTGTGTGCCCAGCTCACTTGCCCAGTGCCACCACTCATATCTGGTGTAACAGTAGTGTAAATAATTAAAAAAAAAAAAAAAAACTTTTTTGACTGTGAAACATCAGTCTGCTAGTGTAATCTAATTGCAGTTGCTTGCCTGCTAGCATGAGTGCCAGGCCCACTTGCCCAGTGCCACCACTCATATCTGGTGTAACAGTAGTGTAAATAATTTAAAAATAAAAAACTTTTTTGACTGTGAAACATCAGTCTGCTAGTGTAATCTAATTGCAGTTGCCTGCCTGCCAACGTGTGTGCCCAGCCCACTTGCCCAGTGCCACCACTCATATCTGGTGTAACAGTAGTGTAAATAATTAAAAAAAAAAAACTTTTTTGACTGTGAAACATCAGTCTGCTAGTGTAATTCTAATTGCATTTGCCTGCCTGCCTGCCAATGTGTGTGCCCGGCTCACTTCCCCAGTGCCACCACTCATATCTGGTGTAACAGTAGTGTAAATAATTTAAAAATAAAAAACTTTTTTGACTGTGAAACATCAGTCTGCTAGTGTAATCTAATTGCAGTTGCCTGCCTGCCAACGTGTGTACCCGGCCCACTTGCCCAGTGCCACCACTCATATCTGGTGTAACAGTAGTGTAAATAATTTAAAAAAAAAAACTTTTTTGACTGTGAAACATCAGTCTACTAGTGTAATCTAATTGCAGTTGCCTGCCTGCTAGCGTGTGTGCCAGGCCGACTTGCCCAGTGTCACCACTCATATCTGGTGTAACAGTAGTGTAAATAATTTTTTAAAAAAAACTTTTTTGACTGTGAAACATCAGTCTGCTAGTGTAATCTAATTGCAGTTTCCTGCCTGCCAGTGTGTGTGCCAGGCCTACTTGCCCAGTGCCACCACTCATATCTGTTGTAAGAGTAGTGTAAATAATTTAAAAAAAAACAACTTTTTTGACTGTTAAACATCAGTCTGCTTGTGTAATCTAATTGCAGTTGCCTGCCTGCCAGCGTGTGTGCCAGGCTCACAGCGTATACTGTGCTCACTTGCCCAGTGGCACCACTCATATCTTGTTTAATAGTAGTGTAAGTGTACATTTAAAAAAATAAAAACTTTTTGGACTGTCAAACATCAATCTGCTTTTTTGTGTCAGGCTCACAGCGTATACTGTGCCCACTTGACCAGTGCCACCACTCATATCTTGTTTAATAGTAGTGTAAGTGTACATTTAAAAAAAAATGACAGGCAGAGGCAGGCCACCCCGCAGGTGCCGTTGTGGTCGTGGTGCTGTGATTCCCTTTGGCCATAGAATAATGCCCAGTGTTCAGAGGCCACGTCCCATGAACTCGAAAAGTTCTGAGGAGGACATAGTTGACTTTTTAACACAGGACACCCAATCTTCTATAGCTTCCGCTCTGAACCTTGACACACCATCCTCCTCCAGCTTATCTTCGGCACCTCTCAAGTTACCACCACTCGCCCGCCTGCCGCCACCACCAACACTAGCACTACAGCCGCTTCACTTGATGTGTCAGAGGAGTTTTTTACACATCAGTTGGAAGAAATGAGTGATACGCAACCATCATTGACAGAGGATGTAGATAACAGTGATATGTCTCAGTCAGGCAGCATTACAGAAATGGACGTACGGTGTGATGATGATGATGTTGTACCCGCTGCTGCTTCCTTTGTTGATTTGTCAGATACAAGTGAAGCGGTTGATGATGACGATGCGATCCGTGGATGTCACGTGGGTGCCCGCTAGAAGAGAAGAAGAACAGGGGGAAAGTTCAGATGGGGAGACAGAGAGGAGGAGGAGGAGACGAGTTGGAAGCAGGGGGAAGTCGTCGCAAGGAGCTAGTGGCACAGTCAGACAGCATGCATCATCACCCGGGGTCAGCCAGACAGCACGCCAATCAACGCATGCTGTTGCCACCACCAGAATGCCATCATCGCAGAGCTCAGCAGTGTGGCATTTTTTTGTGTGTGTCTGCCTCTGACAACAGTGATGCCATTTGCAACCTGTGCCAAAAGAAACTGAGTCGTGGGAAGTGCAACACCCACCTAGGTTCAACTGCTTTGCAAAGGCACATAATCGCACATCACATCACATCACATCAACGCCTATGGGATCAACACATGAGTAGAAGCAGCACACAAACTCAAAGCCACCATCCTCCTCCTGGTCCAGCATCTTCAGCCATGTCAACCACTGCTGTACTCCTTGACCCCTCTCAACCATCCGCCACTCCGTCTCTCTTCCGGAGCAGTTTCTGCTCATCTGCCCACAGTCAGGTATCTGTCAAGGACATGTTTGAGCGTAAGAAGCCAATGTCACAAAGTCACCCCCTTGCCTGGCGTCTGACAGCTGGCTTGTCTGAACTCTTAGCCCGCCAGCTTTTACCATACAAGCTGGCGGAGTCTGAGGCGTTCAAAAAATTTGTAGCTATTGGGACACCGCAGTGGAAGGTACCCGGTTGAAATTTCTTTTCACAAAAGGCAATCCCCAAACTGTACTCGATTGTGCGAAAGGAAGTAATGGCATGTCTGGCACACAGTGTTGGGGCAAGGGTCCATCTGACCACTGATAGCTGGTCTGCAAAGCATGGTCAGGGCAGGTATATCACCTACACTGCGCATTGGGTAAACCTGCTGACGGCTGCCAAGCATGGAATGCGTGGCTCTGCAGAGGAGGAGTTGGTGACACCGCCACGACTTGCAGGCAGGCCTGCTGCCACCTCCTCTACTCCTCCTACTCCATCCTCTTCTATAACCTCCTCGGCTGAGTCCTCTTCTGCTGCTGCGTCTTGCTCCACATCAACGGCACCCCCCCAGCTCCGTAGGTACTATTCCACATCCCGGATATGTCAGTGTCACGCCGTCTTGGGGTTGACTTGCCTGAAAGCAGAGAGTCACACTGGACCAGCACTCCTGTCCGCCCTGAACGCACAGGTGGATCAGTGGCTGACTCCGCACCAACTGGAGATCGGCAAAGTGGTTTCTGACAATGGAAGTAATTTGGTGGGGGCATTGAAATTGGGCAAGTTGACACATGTGCCGTGCATGGCACATGTGTGTAATCTGATCATACAACGCTTTGTGCATAAGTACCCAGGCTTACAGGACGTCCTGAAGCAGGCCAGGAAGGTGTGTGGCCATTTGAGGCGTTCCTACACGGCCATGGTGCACTTTTCCGATATCCAGCGGCGAAACAACATGCCAGTGAGGCGCTTGATTTGCGACAGCCCGACACGTTGGAATTCAACACTCCTAATGTTCGACCGCCTGCTCCAACAAGAAAAAGCCTTAACGAGTATTTGTATGACCGGGGTGCTAGGACAACCTCTGCGGAGCTGGGAATTTTTTTGCCACGTTACTGGGCGCTCATGCGCAATGCCTGTAGACTCATGCTTCCTTTTGAGGAGGTGACAAACCTAGTCAGTCGCACCGAAGGCACCATCAGCAACATCATACCATTTGTTTTCTTCCTGGAGCGTGCCCTGCGAAGAGTGCTGGATCAAGCCATAGATGACCATGAAGAGGAAGAGGAAGAGTTGTGGTCACCATCACCACCAGAAACAGCCTCATCAGCATCGCTTGCTGGACCTGCGGCAACGCTGGAAGAGGATTGTGAGGAAGAGAAGTCAGAGGAGGAATGTGGCTTTAGGGAAGAGGAGGAAGACCAACCACAACAGCCATCCCAGGGTGCTCGTTGTAACCTATCTGGTACCCGTGGTGTTGTACGTGGCTGGGGGGAAGAAGATACCTTCAGTGACATCACTGAGGATGAGGAACGGGACATGAGTAGCTCGGCATCCAACCTTGTGCAAATGGGGTCTTTCATGCTGTCGTGCCTGTTGAGGGACCCTCGTATAAAAAAGCTGAAGGAGAACGACCTGCACTGGGTGTCCACGCTACTAGACCCCCGGTATAAGCATAAAGTGCCAGAAATGTTAACGAATTACAACAAGTCGGAAAGGATGCAGCATTTCCAAAATAAATTAAAAAGTATGCTTTACACAGCGTATAAGGGTGATGTCACAGCACAACGTGAATCTAACAGGGGAAGAGCTGAAAGTAATCCTCCGACTCCCACGACCACGCCGGCAAGGACAGGATGCTTTACAGACGTGTTGTTGATGGAGGACATGCAGAGCTTTTTAACTCCTATGCATCGCCACAGCCCTTCGTGGTCCACCCTCAGAGAATGACTCGACCAACAGGTAACAGACTACCTCGCCTTAACTGCAGATCTCAACACTCTGAGGAGCGATGAACCCCTTGACTACTGGGTGTGCAGGCTTGACCTGTGGCCTGAGCTATCCCAATTTGCAATAGAACTCCGCTTCAAGTGTCCTGTCAGAAAGGACCTTCAGTGCAGCAGGAGGTATTGTCACTGAGAAGAGAAGTCGCCTAGGTCAAAAAAGTCTAAATTACCTCACCTTTATTAAGATGAATGAGGGATGGATCCTGAAGGGACTGAAATTGGGCGATACATTCGAGTAAAAAAGGCCTGATGAGATGAGCTGCCTTGGGCTAAAAATGGTCCACACGCTGCTGTATTTTATCTTCAAATGCCGGATGACTTGCGTGACTTATCCGCCACCAACTAGGGTTCAAGCCGCAATGTTTTAGGACACTTTCTGCCTGGGAAACAAACATCAATCTTTCTGGCTGCTGCTACAGCAGCGGCTGCAACAATACCTAATTTTTCAAGCATGTGTACATGCCAAATTTTTCTGGCCTCTGGTGCTGCACTGTGGCTTCAAAAACAAAACAAAAAAAAAGACACTTATCAGGATTAAACTGATAGGAATAGTACTACTTAACACACCACTCCTATCTGGTGGCACATTAGATTGCACGCGCAGTGCCCCAAATTTGAAGTAGGAGGATGGACCAAGCATCTTTTTCAATCTCCCGGTTCCTAAAATCCATGCCATATACACATCCCCTGAAAGGGGACACCGCAGTGGAAGGTACCCGGACGAAATTTCTTTGCACAAAAGGCAATCCCCAACCTGTACTCGATTGTGCAAAAGGAAGTAACCTTACCATGGGTCCCAGCCCGCACGTCTTGTAATTCTCTGTCTGGGAAATTATCTATCAAATCTATCTATCAAATCTATCTATCTGTCTATCGTATCTATCAAATGTATATTGCATCTATTGATCTATCTATCTAATCTATGTATCTATCTATCAAATCTATCTATCTCGTGGCCGGACTGTTTTGTGACAGCCACTTGTGTTTCGGCCAAATGTCCGTCGGCCAAATGTCCATCGGACAAATGTCCGTCGGCCAAATGGCCGTCGGCTAAAAGTCCGGCCACGATTGCACGCGCAGTGCCCCAAATTTGAAGTAGGGAGGACCGACCAAGCATCTTTTTCCATCTCCCGGTTCCTAAAATCCATGCCATTTACACCTCCCCCGATAGGGGGAGTAACAAGTATTAAAATGATCAGAATAGTACTGCTTAACACACCACTCATATCTGGTGGCACAGTAGATTGCACGCGCAGTGCCCCAAATTTGAAGTAGGAGGACCGACCAACCATCTTTTTCCATCTCCCGGTTCCTAAAATCCATGCCATATACACGTCCCCTGGCGCCGCAACTGCCTCTAGGAACCTTACCATGGGTCCCAGACCGCACGTCTTGTAATTCTCTGTCTGGGAAATTATATATCTATCAAATCTATCTATTTATCTATCAAATCTATCTAACTATCTATCGTATCTATCAAATGTATATTGCATCTATTGATCTATCTATCTAATCTATGTATCTATCTATCAAATCTATCTATCTCGTGGCCGGACTGTTTTGTGACAGCCACTTGTGTTTCGACCAAATGTCCGTCGGACAAATGTCCGTCGGCTAAAAGTCCGGCCACGATTGCACGCGCAGTGCCCCAAATTTGAAGTAGGAGGACCGACCAAGCATCTTTTTCCATCTCCCGGTTCCTAAAATCCATGCCATATGCACCTCCCCCGATAGGGGGAGTAACAGGTATTAAACTGATCAGAATAGTACTACTTAACACACCACTCATATCTGGTGGCACAGTAGATTGCACGCGCAGTGCCCCAAATTTGAAGTAGGAGGACCGACCAAGCATCTTTTTCCATCTCCCGGTTCCTAAAATCCATGCCATATACACCTCCCCCGATAGGGGGAGTAACGGGTATTAAACTGATCAGAATATTACTACTTAACACACCACTCATATCTGGTGCCACAGTAGATTGCACACGCAGTGCCCCAAATTTGAAGTAGGAGGACCGACCAAGCATCTTTTTCCATCTCCTGGTTCCTAAAATCCATGCCATATACACGTCCCCTGGCACCGCAACTGCCTCTGGGAACCTTACCATGGGTCCCAGACCACACGTCTTGTAATTCTCTGGCTGGGAAATTATATATCTATCAAATCTATCTATTTATCTATCAAATCTATCTAACAATCTATCGTATCTATCAAATGTATATTGCATCTATTGATCTATCTAATCTATGCATCTATCAATCAAATCTATCTATCTCATGGCCGGACTGTTTTGTGACAGCCACTTGTGTTTCTGACAAATTTCCGTTGGACAAATGTCCGTCAGCTAAAAGTCCAGCCACGATTGCATGCGCAGTGCCCCAAATTTGAAGTAGGAGGACCGACCAAGCATCTTTTTCCATCTCCCGGTTCCTAAAATCCATGCCATATACACCTCCCCCGATAGGGGGAGTAACAGGTATTAAACTGATCAGAATATTACTACTTAACACACCACTCATATCTGGTGCCACAGTAGATTGCACACGCAGTGCCCCAAATTTGAAGTAGGAGGACCGACCAAGCATCTTTTTCCATCTCCCGGTTCCTAAAATCCATGCCATATACACGTCCCCTGGCACCGCAACTGCCTCTGGGAACCTTACCATGGGTCCCAGACCACACGTCTTGTAATTCTCTGGCTGGGAAATTATATATCTATCAAATCTATCTATTTATCTATCAAATCTATCTAACAATCTATCGTATCTATCAAATGTATATTGCATCTATTGATCTATCTAATCTATGCATCTATCAATCAAATCTATCTATCTCATGGCCGGACTGTTTTGTGACAGCCACTTGTGTTTCTGCCAAATTTCCGTTGGACAAATGTCCGTCGGCTAAAAGTCCAGCCACGATTGCATGCGCAGTGCCCCAAATTTGAAGTAGGAGGACCGACCAAGCATCTTTTTCCATCTCCCGGTTCCTAAAATCCATGCCATATACACCTCCCCCGATAGGGGGAGTAACAGGTATTAAACTGATCAGAATATTACTACTTAACACACCACTCATATCTGGTGCCACAGTAGATTGCACACGCAGTGCCCCAAATTTGAAGTAGGAGGACCGACCAAGCATCTTTTTTCCATCTCCCGGTTCCTAAAATCCATGCCATATACACGTCCCCTGGCACCGCAACTGCCTCTGGGAACCTTACCATGGGTCCCAGACCACACGTCTTGTAATTCTCTGGCTGGGAAATTATATATCTATCAAATCTATCTATTTATCTATCAAATCTATCTAACAATCTATCGTATCTATCAAATGTATATTGCATCTATTGATCTATCTAATCTATGCATCTATCAATCAAATCTATCTATCTCATGGCCGGACTGTTTTGTGACAGCCACTTGTGTTTCTGACAAATTTCCGTTGGACAAATGTCCGTCGGCTAAAAGTCCAGCCACGATTGCATGCGCAGTGCCCCAAATTTGAAGTAGGAGGACCGACCAAGCATCTTTTTCCATCTCCCCGGTTCCTAAAATCCATGCCATATACACCTCCGAATATTACTACTTAACACACCACTCATATCTGGTGCCACAGTAGATTGCACACGCAGTGCCCCAAATTTGAAGTAGGAGGACCGACCAAGCATCTTTTTCCATCTCCCGGTTCCTAAAATCCATGCCATATACACGTCCCCTGGCACCGCAACTGCCTCTGGGAACCTTACCATGGGTCCCAGACCACACGTCTTGTAATTCTCTGGCTGGGAAATTATATATCTATCAAATCTATCTATTTATCTATCAAATCTATCTAACAATCTATCGTATCTATCAAATGTATATTGCATCTATTGATCTATCTAATCTATGCATCTATCAATCAAATCTATCTATCTCATGGCCGGACTGTTTTGTGACAGCCACTTGTGTTTCTGACAAATTTCCGTTGGACAAATGTCCGTCGGCTAAAAGTCCAGCCACGATTGCATGCGCAGTGCCCCAAATTTGAAGTAGGAGGACCGACCAAGCATCTTTTTCCATCTCCCGGTTCCTAAAATCCATGCCATATACACCTCCCCCGATAGGGGGAGTAACAGGTATTAAACTGATCAGAATATTACTACTTAACACACCACTCATATCTGGTGTCACAGTAGATTGCACACGCAGTGCCCCAAATTTGAAGTAGGAGGACCGACCAAGCATCTTTTTCCATCTCCCGGTTCCTAAAATCCATGCCATATACACGTCCCCTGGCACCGCAACTGCCTCTGGGAACCTTACCATGGGTCCCAGACCACACGTCTTGTAATTCTCTGGCTGGGAAATTATATATCTATCAAATCTATCTATTTATCTATCAAATCTATCTAACAATCTATCGTATCTATCAAATGTATATTGCATCTATTGATCTATCTAATCTATGCATCTATCAATCAAATCTATCTATCTCATGGCCGGACTGTTTTGTGACAGCCACTTGTGTTTCTGCCAAATTTCCGTTGGACAAATGTCCGTCGGCTAAAAGTCCAGCCACGATTGCATGCGCAGTGCCCCAAATTTGAAGTAGGAGGACCGACCAAGCATCTTTTTCCATCTCCCGGTTCCTAAAATCCATGCCATATACACCTCCCCCGATAGGGGGAGTAACAGATATTAAACTGATCAGAATATTACTACTTAACACACCACTCATATCTGGTGCCACAGTAGATTGCACACGCAGTGCCCCAAATTTGAAGTAGGAGGACCGACCAAGCATCTTTTTCCATCTCCCGGTTCCTAAAATCCATGCCATATACACGTCCCCTGGCGCCGCAACTGCCTCTGGGAACCTTACCATGGGTCCCAGACCACACGTCTTGTAATTCTCTGTCTGGGAAATTATATATATATCAAATCTATCTATTTATCTTTTAAATCTATCTAACTATCTATCGTATCTATCAAATGTATATTGCATCTATTGATCTATCTAATCTATGCATCTATCTATCAAATCTATCTATCTCGTGGCCGGACTGTTTTGTGACAGCCACTTGTGTTTCGGCCAAATGTCCATCGGCCAAATGTCCGTCGGCTAAAAGTCCGGCCACGATTGCACACGCAGTGCCCCAAATTTGAAGTAGGAGGACCGACCAAGCATCTTTTTCCATCTCCCGGTTCCTAAAATCCATGCCATATACACCTCCCCCAATAGGGGGAGTAACAGGTATTAAACTGATCAGAATAGTACTACTTAACACACCATTCATATCTGGTGGCACAGTAGATTGCACGCGCAGTGCCCCAAATTTGAAGTAGGAGGACCGACCAAGCATCTTTTTCCATCTCCCGGTTCTTAAAATCCATGCCATATACATGTCCCCTGGCGCCGCAACTGCCTCTGGGAACCTTACCATGGGTCCCAGACCACACGTCTTGTAATTCTCTGTCTGGGAAATTATATATCTATCAAATCTATCTATTTATCTATCAAATCTATCTATCTATCTATCGTATCTATCAAATGTATATTGCATTATTGATCTATTTATCTAATCTATGTATCTAAGTATCTATCAAATCTATCTATCTCGTGGTTGTGCAAATGGACTGTTTGCGGGTTGTTTGCGGTGCGTTAAGCGGGGAGTTTGGTCTGTCACTGTGAAGCGGGCGTAACCCTTACACTACCTGATTGATACAACATCATACCTGATGTTTTAAAGCACGTTATTCCAAACAATTTAGGAATGTTAGGTGATTTATGCCCTTTATGGATTAAAACCAGGCTCTGCATCAACTATGTAATTTTCCATGGGAGTTTTGCCATGGATCCCCCTCCGGCATGCCACAGTCCAGGTGTTAGTCCCCTTGAAACAACTTTTCCATCACTATTGTGGCCAGAAAGAGTCCCTGTGGGTTTTAAAATTCCCTGCCTATTGAAGTCAATGGCGGTTCGCCCGGTTCGCCCGTTCGCAAACAGTTGCGGAAGTTCGAGTCCGCCGTTCGCGAAAGGAAAATTTTCAGTTCGCGACATCATTAATAAGCTGTATTATGACATGTAAATATTACCTAAACGACATAAGATATTATTGTTTACACTTGGTCCCATACCGTCTCCAAGCTGTTAAATGTTACAGCAGCAAATGTACAAATATTTTTGAATTCCAAATGGTTTCCGATCCCAAGCAGTTTGAATAAAAGATTTTGTACATGTATTTGTAGTTTCATAAGTTCGTGCTAGATAAACAATATGTATACTACTGTCATGATATTTTAGGAACTCCTATAAATAATTATGAATAGTTGGTAAAGTAGTCTATATATTGTAAACATATATATATATATATATTATCTATGAATAATTGTTTGTACATTTATTTGTACTTTTTTTTCTTTACAAAAAATTGATAGCAGGTAATATTTAAAAATATAACAATAATTCATGCACACAGACAATACTGGCAGTATTTCATGCATTTCTGTAGAATTATCTATGAATTCTATTTTTTTGTTTTTGTTTTATTTGTCCATTCTAAAGTTTTAAGAATTTGACAACATAAGAGCTTTAAACCCTCTTTACACTATTCACATTTCTTGCTCCTTAAAGGGACAGTCTACACCAGAATTTGTATTGTTTAAAAAGATAGATAATTCCTTTATTACCCATTCCCCACTTTTGCATAACCTACACAGTTATATAAATACACTTTTTACCTCTGTGATTACCTAGTATCTAAGCCTCTGCAGACTGACCACTTATTTCAGTTCTTTTGACTGACTTGTATTTTAACCAATCAGTGCTGACAACTAGGCTTGAGCACAATGTTATCTATACAGCACACATGAACTAACACCCTCTAGTTGTGAAAAACTGTCAAATGCATTTAAATAATAGGCGGCCTTCAAGGGCTTAGAAATTAGCATATGAGTCTACCTAGGTTTAGCTTTCAACTAAGAATACTAAGAGAACAAAGCAAAATTTATGCTAAAAGTAAATTGTAAAGTTGTTTAAAATTAATCATGAAAGTTTAATTTTGACTTGACTGTCCCTTTAAACCCCTTAATTAAACATACCCATTTAACTGAACCACAATATTGACTCAGAGACAAGAGCTGGACAGAAAGCCATAATGATTGTATTTTTTTATATAATTAACTTATCAGCGAACTCCAGATGACACAAATTAGGATGGTGGCACTTGAGTCCCTATCAAAACCCTTACCACAGCTGGTCAGTGGCCCACATCGGTAACCTGCAATGGAGCATACAATGTTCCACCCATGTGTACTCAAAGGTTTCTAGAAGCAGCAAGGCCCACCCACCGCATGTTGGAGTAGCCTTAGGCCACCACCTAAAGTGTGTCACTCCCCTATTTTAGCTTGGCCTCCGCTCACCTCTTTTCTGCCCGCTTGCTAGGCCGGAACCAACCGCAGCTAGGGTATAACGCACTCTATCATATTAAGGACAAACCCAACTGCGTCAGTGGGAAAAGTCTAAGTTAAAGCCTGGTCTTATAAAGATTAGCTCAATTAAACCTACCCTGGTCAGGATACAAAGTAAGGCACATCCGGCACACACACACACACAACAGGAAATGGAGGGAAAAACTTCACTGGAGCAGGAAACAGAGAGGAAGAAGATGGCTGACGAAGGATTTTGTATAGGTAAGAGAGCCCCTCTCACTACAACATCAGTAGCCACTCCCATAGCTATGAGAGTTAACCCTTAATGTAAATTGTATGATGTTTGAAAACAGTTTTTGTATTTTTTTTTTGATAAAAACTGAAAAAGTTAAAAAAAAAAAATTCTTGGGTGGAGCACCAGATTTGAACAAATTTCCAATACGTGAGACCTGAAAACAGCCAAATGGTTAAGGACATTTTATTAATAACTAGTCCTAAAGCCCGTTCACACGGGCCGTCTCTCTCTCTCTCTCTCTCTCTCTCTCTCTCTCAGAATTTTCCTACCTTAATTCCGATTGGCTGATAGGATTCTAATAATTGATTAGGGGTTAATAATTGAAGTTAGGTGTCGGCGATGTTAGGGAGGGCAGATTAGGGGTTAATACTATTTATGATAGGGTTAGTGAGGCGGATTAGGGGTTAATAACTTTATTATAGTAGCGCTCAGGTCCGCTCGGCAGATTAGGGGTTAATAAGTGTAGGCAGGTGGAGGCGACGTTGAGGGGGGCAGATTAGGGGTTAATAAATATAATATAGGGGTCGGGTGGTGTTAGGGGCAGCAGATTAGGGGTACATAGGGATAATGTAAGTTGCGGCGGTTTACGGAGCGGCAGATTAGGGGTTAATAATAATATGCAGGGGTCAGCGATAGCGGGGGCGGCAGATTAGGGGTTAATAAGTGTAAGGGTAGGGGTGTTTAGACTCGGGGTTCATGTTAGAGTGTTTGGTGCAGACGTAGGAAGTGTTTCCCCATTGCAAACAATGGGGCTGCGTTAGGAGCTGAACGCGGCTTTTTTGCAGGTGTTAGGTTTTTTTTTCAGCTCAAACAGCCCCATTGTTTCCTATGGGGGAATCGTGCACGAGCACGTTTTTGAGGCTGGCCGCGTCCGTAAGCAACTCTGGTATCGAGAGTTGCATTTGCGGTAAAAATGCTCTACGCTCCTTTTTTGGAGCCTAACGCAGCATTTTTTTTGGACTCTCAATACCAGAGTTATTTTTATGGTGCGGCCAGAAAAAAGGCAGCGTTAGCTACGCGGGTCGTTACCGACAAAACCCTAAATCTAGCCGTTAGAAAATTAGATCTGATCTCGGGTTAATTTTCTGAGCGCTAATTAATTTGCTACCGCAAACTCACAGTAGCAATAACCAGGCACTTGTAAACAAAGGACATTTTGGTAACAGTGATCATAACATGGTCACATTTGAAATCACTTTCTATTGAGGTGGCAAAGTTTGGCAACGGGTGGTAAAAACATTTATCTCCATTTAAACCTATAGAGATTTTTTACATTACCCGCCAGTTTCCACACTTTACCACCTCAATGGAAACCAGGTCTAAGACTTTTAATTTTAAGAAAGCAAACTTCAATGATTTAAGGAAATTGTTCAATAACATCGATTGGGACAAAGTATTCTCTAATAAAAATACAAAGGATAAATGGATAACATTTAAAACTTTGTTAAATAAATATACATATCAACACATACCGCATTGTTATAAAAGTAAAATAAAGCAATTCAAGCAAAAGTGGCTAAATAAAAATGTGTTGAGAAATTAGGAAAAATGTAAGGCATTTCAATTATTTAAATACTAGTCCTAAATCCCGTGCACACGGGCCATTTTTTGTAGTACAGCGGTCCCACCCCTTGCTCTCTCTCTTCCCCCTCTCTTTTGCTCTCTCTCCTCCTCTCTTTTGCGCTCTCTCTCTCTCTTTCCCCCTCTCTTTTGTGCTCTCTTTTGCTCTCTCTCCCCCACTCTTTTGCGCTCTCTCTCTCCTCTCTCTTTTACTCTCTCTCCCCTTCTCTTTTGCTCTCTTTCTCTCACCCCTTTTATTTTGCGCTCTCTCTCCCCCCTCTCTTTTGCTCTCTCCCCCTCTCTTTTGCTCTCGCCCCTCTCTTTTTGCTCTCTCTCCCCCCTCTTTTGCTTTCTCTCTCCCACCGATTTTGCTCTCTCTCCCCCCTCTTTTGCTCTCTCTCCCCTCTCTTTTTTGCTCTCTCTCCCCTCTCTCTTTTGCTCTCTCTCCCCCCTCTTTTGTTCTCCCCCTCTCATTTGCTCTCTCTCCCCCTTCTCCTTTGCTCTCTCTCCCTCTCTCCTTTGCTCTCTCTCCCCCTCTCCTTTGCTCTCTCTCTCTCCCTCTCCTTTGCTCTCTCTCCCCCCTCTCCTTTGCTCTCTCTCTCACTTCTCATTTGCTCTCTCTCCCCCCTCTCCTTTGCTCTCTCTCCTCCCTCTCTTTTGCTCTTTCTCCCCTCTCTCTTTTGCTCTCTCTCCCCCTCTCTTTTGCTCTCTCCCCCCTCTATTTTGCTCTCTTTCTCTCTCCCCCTTTCTTTTGCTGTCTCTCTCTCCCCCTCTCTTTGCTCTCTCCCCCTCTCTTTTGCTCTCTCCCCCTTCTTTTGCTCTCTTTCCCCCCTCTTTTGCTTTCTCTCCCCCACCTATTTTGCTCTCTCTCCCCCTCTTTTGCTCTCTCTCCCCTCTCTTTTTTGCCCTCTCTCCCCCTCTCTTTTGCTCTCTCTCCCCCCTCTCTTTTGCTCTCCCCTCTCTCCTTTGCTCTCTCTCCCCCTCTCCTTTGCTCTCTCTCCCTCTCTCATTTGCTCTCTCCCCCATCTCCTTTGCTCTTTCTCTCCCCTCTCCTTTGCTCTCTCTCCCCCTCTCTTTTGCTCTCCCTCCCCCTCTCCTTTGCTCTCTCTCCCCCCTCTCATTTGCTCTCTCTCCCCCCTCTCCTTTGCTCTCTCTCCCCCCTCTCCTTTGCTCTCTCTCCCCCCCTCTCCTTTGCTCTCTCTCCCCCCTCTCTTTTGCTCTCCCCTTTGCTCTCTCTCGCCCCTCTCCTTTGCTCTCTCTCCCCTCTCTTTTGCTCTCTCTCCCCCTCTTTTGCTCTCTCTCCCCTCTCTTTTTTGCCCTCTCTCCCCCTCTCCTTTGCTCTCTCTCCCCCCTCTCTTTTGCTCTCCCCTCTCCCCTTTGCTCTCTCTCGCCCCTCTCCTTTGCTCTCTCTCCCCTCTCTCTTTTGCTCTCTCTCCCCTTTCTTTTGCTTCCTCTCCCCTCTCTTTAACTCTCTCTCCCCTCTCTCTTTAGCTCTCTCTCCCCCCTCTCTTTCTCTCTCCCCCCCTCTCTTTTGCTCTCTCTCCCCCCCTCTCTTTTGCTCTCTCTGCCCTCTCTTTTGCTCTCTCTTCCCTTTCTTTTGCTTTCTCTCCCTTCTCTTTAACTCTCTCTCTCCCCTCTCTTTAACTCTCTCTCCCCCTCTCTTTTGCTCTCTTTCTCTCTCCCCGCCTCTCTTTAGCTCCCTCCTGCCTCTATTTTGCCCCCCTTCCCCCTCTCTTTTGCCCCCTCTTCCCCCTCTCTTTTGCTCTCTCTATCTCTCCCCACTCTTTGTCACTCTCAGGCCACGCCCACTCCCGGTTGGCCACACCCACTCCCGGACCAACCACGCCCCCATCATGGCACTCCCATCGGACACACCCCCTCACCACGCCTGATCCGCCCAACTAACGGCCGATCTGATCTGAAGTTGATCCTAAAGGCCAGGTATGTTTGTCCTTGAGCAGTCTCTACTGCGCATGACTGCATCTGACAAACATACCTGGCCTTTTATTATATAAGATAATAGTACATACTCAACATTCCAAACATATAAGGAATGTTACAAAGCATAAAAAAGCAATCAAATCAGCAATCAAAAAAGCAATAAATACAGGGATATGATTGATGGTGTTAAATGGGTCATCTTTTTAATGGGGTTAATTTAAGATCAACTAGCTTTTATTGCAGATAAAATAAGATTTGTTTAGATTGAACTCAATGGACTTCTGTCCTTTTTCAACCTGTAAACTGTGTAGAAAATGAAAGCTGACTCATGCTTTTGTGAGGCAAGAGAGGCAAGATTTTTACCATTTTACACCTGATGATTATAGATAACTACTTTAACTTAGCATTAGTTGTGTTTAAACCATGTATATTTTTGTAATTCTTTGCACAGTTCTTAAGCAGTAATTTGTGACATAATTTTTTTTTTAATCCTGCAATTAATTAAAATATGAGTTGTGTGTGAAAACATTCTGAATATATTAACACAATCAGTTGCCCATATGGTGCATTCATTTTCAGTAACTATCGGCTAGGTTACGAGTTTTGCGGTAAGGTGAAAAAGCGGCGTTAACAGGTCCTAAAGCTGCTTTTTTACGCCCACTGGTATTACGAGTCTTGCAGGTTTAGGGGCACCACACACTTTTTTGGCCTTACCGCAAACCAACTAACGTAAATTTCGTAAAGGCTTTTTTCAATGGGACTTGCATAACGCTGGTATTACGAGTTTGTCCTGGGAGGCCAAACACACTCTACCGCCAAGATTCCTAACGCATTTTAAAGTCAGTAGTTATGAGTTTTACGCTACAAATCTGTAGCATAAAACTCATAACTAAAGTGCTAAAAAGTACACTAACACCCATAAACTACCTATTTACCCCTAAACCAAGGCCCTCCCGCATCGCAAACACTAAAATAAAATTATTAACCCCTAATCTGCCGCTCCAGACATCTCCGCCACTATAATAAACATATTAACCCCTAAACCGCCGCACTCCCGCCTCTCAAACACTAGTTAAATATTATTAACCCCTAATCTGCCGTCCCCAACATCGCTGCCACTATTCTAAATTTATTAACCCTTTAAACCTAAGTCTAACCCTAACACCCCCCTAACTTAAATATAATTAAAATAAATCTAAATAAAATTCCTATCATTACCTAAATTATTCCTATTTAAAACTAAATACTTACCTGTAAAATAAACCCTAAGGCCTAGATTTAGAGTTCGGCGGTAGCCGTCAAAACCAGCGTTAGAGGCTCCTAACGCTGGTTTTGGCCGCCCGCTGGTATTTGGAGTCAGTGATTAAAGGGTCTAACGCTCACTTTTCAGCCGCGACTTTTCCATACCGCAGATCCCCCTACGCCATTTGCGTAGCCTATCTTTTCAATGGGATCTTTCTAACGCTGGTATTTAGAGTCGTTTCTGCAGTGAGCGTTAGAGCTCTAACGACAAGATTCCAGCCGCCTGAAAATAGCAGGAGTTAAGAGCTTTCTGGCTAACGCCGGTTTATAAAGCTCTTAACTACTGTACCCTAAAGTACACTAACACCCATAAACTACCTATGTACCCCTAAACCAAGGTCCCCCCACATCGCCGCCACTCGATTAAAAATTTTAACCCCTAATCTGCCGACCGCCACCTACGTTATACTTATGTACCCCTAATCTGCTGCCCCTAACCCCGCCGACCCCTATATTACATTTATTAACCCCTAATCTGCCCCCCACAACATCGCCGCCAGCTACTTAAAATAATTAACCCCTAATCTTCCGACCGCAAAGCGCCGCCACCTACGTTATCCCTATGTACCCCTAATCTGCGACCCCTAACACCGCCGACCCCTATATTCTATTTATTATCCCCTAATCTGCCCCCCTCAACGTCGCCGACACCTGCCTACACTTATTAACCCCTAATCTGCCGACCGGACCTGAGCGATACTATAATAAAGTTATTAACCCCTAATCCGCCTCACTAACCCTATCATAAATAGTATTAACCCCTAATCTGCCGAGCGGACCGCACCGCTACTATAATAAAGTTATTAACCCCTAACCCGCCTCACTAACCCTATCATAAATAGTATTAACCCCTAATCTGCCCTCCCTAACATCGCCGACACCTAACTTCAATTATTAACCCCTAATCTTCCGATCGGAGCTCACCGCTATTCTAATAAATGGATTAACCCCTAAAGCTAAGTCTAACCCTAACACTAACACCCCCCCTAACTTAAATATAATTTACATCTAACGAAATAAATTAACTCTTATTATATAAATTATTCCTATTTAAAGCTAAATACTTACCTGTAAAATAAATCCTAATATAGCTACACTATAAATTATAATTATATTATAGCTATTTTAGGATTAATATTTATTTTACAGGCAAATTTGTAATTATTTTAACCAGGTACAATAGCTATTAAATAGTTATTAACTATTTAATAGTTACCTAGTTAAAATAATAACAAATTTACCTGTAAAATAAATCCTAACCTAAGTTATAATTAAACCTAACACTACCCTATCAATAAAATAATTAAATAAACTACCTACAATTACCTACAATTAACCTAACACTACACTATCAATAAATAAATTAAACACAATTGCTACAAATAAATACAATTAAATAAACTAGCTAAAGTACAAAAAATAAAAAAGAACTAAGTTACAGAAAATAAAAAAATATTTACAAACATAAGAAAAATATTACAACAATTTTAAACTAATTACACCTACTCTAAGCCCCCTAATAAAATAACAAAGCCCCCCAAAATAAAAAATTCCCTACCCTATTCTAAATTAAAAAAGTTACAAGCTCTTTTACCTTACCAGCCCTGAACAGGGCCCTTTGCGGGGCATGCCCCAAGAAGTTCAGCTCTTTTGCCTGTTAAAAAAAACATACAATACCCCCCCCCCAACATTACAACCCACCACCCACATACCCCTAATCTATCCCAAACCCCCCTTAAATAAACCTAACACTAATCCCCTGAAGATCTTCCTACCTTGTCTTCACCATCCAGGTATCACCGATCCGTCCTGGCTCCAAGATCTTCATCCAACCCAAGCGGGGGTTGGCGATCCATAATCCGGTGCTGAAGAGGTCCAGAAGAGGCTCCAAAGTCTTCATCCTATCCGGCAAGAAGAGGACATCCGGACCGGCAAACATCTTCTCCAAGCCGCATCTTCTATCTTCTTCCATCCGGTGCGGAGCGGGTCCATCTTGAAGCAGGCGACGCGGATCCATCCTCTTCTTCCGATGTCTCCCGACGAATGACGGTTCCTTTAAGGGACGTCATCCAAGATGGCGTCCCTCGAATTCCGATTGGCTGATAGGATTCTATCAGCCAATCGGAATTAAGGTAGGAATTTTCTGATTGGCTGATGGAATCAGCCAATCAGAATCTAGTTCAATCCGATTGGCCGATCCAATCAGCCAATCAGATTGAGCTCGCATTCTATTGGCTGATCGGAACAGCCAATAGAATGCGAGCTCAATCTGATTGGCTGATTGGATCAGCCAATCGGATTGAACTTGATTCTGATTGGCTGATTCCATCAGCCAATCAGAAAATTCCTACCTTAATTCCGATTGGCTGATAGAATCCTATCAGCCAATCGGAATTCGAGGGACGCCATCTTGGATGACGTCCCTTAAAGGAACCGTCATTCGTCGGGAGACATCGGAAGAAGAGGATGGATCCGCGTCGCCTGCTTCAAGATGGACCCGCTCCGCACCGGATGGAAGAAGATAGAAGATGCGGCTTGGAGAAGATGTTTGCCGGTCCGGATGTCCTCTTCTTGCCGGATAGGATGAAGACTTTGGAGCCTCTTCTGGACCTCTTCAGCACCGGATTATGGATCGCCAACCCCCGCTTGGGTTGGATGAAGATCTTGGAGCCAGGACGGATCGGTGATACCTGGATGGTGAAGACAAGGTAGGAAGATCTTCATGGGATTAGTGTTAGGTTTATTTAAGGGGGGTTTGGGTTAGATTAGGGGTATGTGGGTGGTGGGGTTGTAATGTTGGGGGGGGTATTGTATGTTTTTTTTAACAGGCAAAAGAGCTGAACTTCTTGGGGCATGCCCCGCAAAGGGCCCTGTTCAGGGCTGGTAAGGTAAAAGAGCTTGTAACTTTTTTAATTTAGAATAGGGTAGGGAATTTTTTTATTTTGGGGGGCTTTGTTATTTTATTAGGGGGCTTAGAGTAGGTGTAATTAGTTTAAAATTGTTGTAATATTTTTCTTATGTTTGTAAATATTTTTTTATTTTCTGTAACTTAGTTCTTTTTTATTTTTTGTACTTTAGCTAGTTTATTTAATTGTATTTATTTGTAGCAATTGTGTTTAATTTATTTATTGATAGTGTAGTGTTAGGTTAATTGTAGGTAATTGTAGGTAGTTTATTTAATTATTTTATTGATAGGGTAGTGTTAGGTTTAATTATATCTTAGGTTAGGATTTATTTTACAGGTAAATTTGTTATTATTTTAACTAGGTAACTATTAAATAGTTAATAACTATTTAATAGCTATTGTACCTGGTTAAAATAATTACAAATTTGCCTGTAAAATAAATATTAATCCTAAAATAGCTATAATATAATTATAATTTATATTGTAGCTATATTAGGGTTTATTTTACAGGTAAGTATTTAGCTTTAAATAGGAATAAGTTATTTAATAAGAGTTAATTTATTTCGTTAGATGTAAATTATATTTAATTTAGGGGGGTGTTAGTGTTAGGGTTAGACTTAGCTTTAGGGGTTAATCCATTTATTAGAATAGCGGTGAGCTCCGATGGGAAGTTTAGGGGTTAATAATTGAAGGTAGGTGTCGGCGATGTTAGGGAGGGCAGATTTGGGGTTAATACTATTTATGATAGGGTTAGTGAGGCGGATTAGGGGTTAATAACTTTATTATAGTAGCGCTCAGGTCCGCTCGGCAGATTAGGGGTTAATAAGTGTAGGCAGGTGGAGGGCGACGTTGTGGGGGGCAGATTAGGGGTTAATAAATATAACATAGGGGTCGGCGATGTTAGGGCAGCAGATTAGGGGTACATAGGGATAACGTAGGTGGCGGCGTTTTACGGAGCGGCAGATTAGGGGTTAAAAAAAATATGCAGGGGTCAGCGATAGCGGGGGCGGCAGATTAGGGGTTAATAAGTGTAAGGTTAGGGGTGTTTAGACTCGGGGTACATGTTAGGGTGTTAGGTGCAGACGTAGGAAGTGTTTCCCCTTAGGAATCAATGGGGCTGCGTTAGGAGCTGAACGCTGCTTTTTTGCAGGTGTTAGGTTTTTTTTCAGCTCAAACAGCCCCATTGTTTCCTATGGGAGAATCGTGCACGAGCACGTTTTTGAGGCCGGCCGCGTCCGTAAGCAACTCTGGTATCGAGAGTTGCTTTTGCGGTAAAAATGCTCTACGCTCCTTTTTTGGAGCCTAACGCAGCATTTGTTTTAACTCTCGATACCAGAGTTAAATTTATGGTGCGGCCAGAAAAAAGCCCGCGGAGCGTTAACAGCCCTTTTACCGCCGAACTCTAAATCTAGGCCTAAGCTAGCTACAATATAACTAATAGTTACATTGTATCTAGTTTAGGGTTTATTTTTATTTTACAGGCAAGTTTGTATTGATTTTAACTAGGTAGAATAGTTACTAAATAGTTATTAACTATTTAATAACTACCTAGCTAAAATAAATACAAATGTACCTGTAAAATAAAACCTAACCTAAGTTACACTAACACCTAACACTACACTACAATTAAATAACTTACATCAATTAAATACAATTAAATAAATTAAATACAATTAGCGAAATTAAAAAAACAAACACTAAATTACAGAAAATAAAAAACAAATTACAAGATCTTTAAACTAATTACACCTAATCTAATAGCCCTATTAAAATAAAAAACAAAACCCAAAATAAAAAAAAACCCTAGCCTAAACTAAACTATCAATAGCCCTTAAAAGGACCTTTTGTGGGGCATTGCCCCAAAGAAATCAGCTCATTTACCTGAAAAAGAAATACAAGCAACCCCCCCAACAGTAAAACCCACCACCCACACAACCAACCCCCCAAATAAAACCCTAACTAAAAAAACCTAAGCTCCCCATTGCCCTGAAAAGGGCATTTGGATGGGCATTGCCCTTAAAAGGGCATTTAGCTCTATTGCTGCCCAAAGCCCTAACCTAAAAATAAAACCCACCCAATACACCCTTAAAAAATTCTAACACTAACCCCCGAAGATTCACTTACCGGGAGAAGTCTTCATCCAAGCGGCAAGATGTCCTTAACGAAGCCGACAGAAGTGGTCCTCCAGACGGGCAGAAGTGGTCCTCCAGACTTCACGCAGATGGCATCTTCTATCTTCCTCCTTCCGATGTGGAGCGGCTCCATCTTCAAGACATCCGGCGCGGAACATCCTCTTCTTCCGACGTCATCTTGCTGAATGAAGGTACCTTTAAGTGACGTCATCCAAGATGGCGTCCCTTAGATTCCGATTGTCTGATAGAATTCTATCAGCCAATCGGAATTAACGTTGAAAAAATCCTATTGGTTAATGCAATCAGCCAATAGGATTGAACTTCAATCCTGTTGGCTGATCCAATCAGCCAATAGGATTGAGCTCACATTCTATTGGCTGTTCCAATCAGCCAATAGAATGCAAGCTCAATCCTATTGGCTGATTGGATCAGCCAATAGGATATTTTCAACCTTAATTCCGATTGGCTGATAGAATTCTATCAGCCAATCGGAATCTAAGGGACGCCATCTTGGATGACGTCACTTAAAGGTACCTTCATTCAGCAAGAAGAGGTCGGAAGAAGAGGATGCTCCCCGCCGGATGTCTTGAAGATGGAGCCGCTCCGCGTCGGAAGGATGAAGATAGAAGATGCCGTCTGGGTGAAGACTTCTGCCTGTCTGGAGGATTACTTCTGCCCGACTAGAGGACCACTTCTGTCGGCTTCGTTGAGGACATCTTGCCGCTTGGATGAAGACTTCTCCCGGTAAGTGAATCTTCATGGGTTAGTGTTAGGAATTTTTAAGGGTATATTGGGTGGGTTTTTTGTTTTTTTAGTTAGTTTATTTGAGGGGTTGGTTGTGTGGGTGGTGGGGTTTACTGTTGGGGGGGTTGTTTGTATTTCTTTTTCAGGTAAAAGAGCTGATTTCTTTGGGGCAATGCACAGCAAAAGGCCCTTTTAAGGGCTATTGATAGTTTAGTTTAAGCTAGGGTTTTTTTTTTATTTTGGGGGGGCCTTTTTTATTTTGATAGGGCTATTAGAATAGGTGCAATTAGTTTAAAGATCTTGTAATTTGTTTTTTATTTTCTGTAATTTAGTGTTTTGTTTTTTGTAATTTAGCTAATTGTATTTAATTTATTTAAATGTATTTCATTTATGTAAGTTATTTAATTGTAGTGTAGTGTTAGGTGTTAGTGTAACTTAGGATAGGTTTTATTTTACAGGTAAATTTGTAATTATTTTAGCTAGGTAGTTATTAAATAGTTAATAACTATTTAATAACTATTATACCTAGTTAAAATAAATACAAACTTGCCTGTAAAATAAAAATAAACCCTAAGCTAGATACAATGTAACTATTAGTTATATTGTAGCTAGTTTAGGGTTTATTTTATAGGTAAGTATTTCGTTTTAAATAGGAATAATTTAGTTAATGATAGGAATTTTATTTAGATTTATTTAAATTATATTTAATTTAGGGGGTGTTATGGTTAGGGTTAGACTTAGGTTTAGGGGTTAATAATTTTAGAATAGTGGCGACGACGTTTGGGGCGGCAGATTAGGGGTTAATAAATGTAGGTAGGTGGCGGTGATGTCCGGAGCGGCAGATTAGGAGTTAATAAGTATAATGCAGGTGTCAGCGATGTCGGGGGCTGCAGATTAGGTGTTAATCAGTGTAAGATTATGGGTGTTTAGACTCGGGGTTCATGTTAGGGTGTTAGGTGTAAGCATAAAATGTGTTTCCCCATAGGAATCAATGGGGCTGCGTTACTGAGTTTTACGCTGCTTTTTTGCAGGTGTTAGACTTTTTCTCAGCCGGCTCTCCCCATTGATGTCTATGGGGACATCGTGCACGAGCACGTATAAACAGCTCACCGCTCATTTAAGCAGTGCTGGTATTGGAGTGCAGTGTGGAGCGCAGTTTTGCTCTAAGCTCATTTGTTGCCTGTTAACGACAGGTTGATAAAAACCTGTAATACCAGCGCTGCAGGAAAGTGAGCGGTGAGAATAAAGTGCAAGTTAGCACCACACCCCTGTTACCGCAAAACTCGTAATCTAGGCGATTATTTGTTCATCTTCATCCAGTATTTCAGTTATATTGTCTGAAGGTCTTTTTTTTTTTATAAAAAAAAAAAGTGCACTTGTTTTGCACTCTAGTTATTTACCAGACTGTTTGTGTGTCCTCAACAAAGCTTTTTTTGTTTCTATACTGTCTTTGTTGCATCAATTTTAATTGATTTAGAATATGAGTATGGGTATTAGGTCCTGTTAAACCTTGTGAGAAGGAAACTTTATCAGCTCCTTTTTATAACTGACACTAAGTGGCCTCAACAGAGCAGATAAGAATAACAGTATAGGATAAAAAATCTAGGAAGAGTTACAAATATGGTTGGCACCTTTCTGGAAAAAAAAAACATGCATGCGCAGTATACATTTCCATACATAACTATCGCCTAGATTTAGAGTTTTGCGGCCGAAGGGGTGCGTTAGCTATGCGTCTTTTTTTTCTAGCGCTGCTTCTAAACAACGCTGGTATTGAGAGTTCTCTGAAGAGCTGCGTTAGGCTCCAAAAAGGGAGCGTAAAGGCATATTTACCGCAACTTCAACCCTCAATACCAGCGTTGTTTACGGTAGCGGCTAGCTGGAAAAACGTGCTTGTGCATGATTCCCTCATAGGAAACAATGGGGCAGTTTGGGCTGAAAAAAAACCCTAACACCTGCAAAAAAGCAGCGTTAAGCTCCTAACGCAGCCCCATTGTTTCCTATGGGAAACACTTTCTAAGTCTGCACCTAACACCCTAACATGAACCCCCGAGTCTAAACACCCCTAACCTTACACTTATTAACCCCTAATCTGCCGCCCCCCGCTATTGCTGACACCTGCATTACACAATTAACCCCTAATCTGCCGCTCCGGTCACCGCCGCAACCTACATTATCCCTATGTACCCCTAATCTGCTGCCCCTAACATCGCTGACACCTACATTATATTTATTAACCCCTAATCTGACCCCCAACATCGTCGCTACCTTACCTACACTTATTAACCCCTAATCTGCCGACCGGACCTCACCGCTACTCTAATAAAGTTATTAACCCCTAAACCCGCCGCACTCCCACCTCGCAAACCCTATAATAAATATTATTAACCCCTAATCTGCCCTCCCTAACATCGCCGCTACCTAAATTCAAGTATTAACCCCTAATCTGCCGACCGGACCTCGCCGCTACTCTAATAAAGTTATTAACCCCTAAACCGCCGCATTCCCGCCTCGCAAACCCTATAATAAATAGTATTAACCCCTAATCTGCCCTCCCTAACATCGCCACCCACCTAACTTCAAGTATTAACCCCTAATCTGCTGACCGGACATCGCCGCTACTCTAATAAATGTATTAACCCCTAAAGCTAAGTCTAACCCTAACCCTAACACCCCCCTAAATTAAATATAATTTTAATCTAACAAAATAAATTAAATCTTATTAACTAAAGTATTCCTATTTAAAACTAAATACTTAACAGTAAAATAAACCCTAATATAGCTACAATATAACGAATAATTATATTGTAGCTATTTTAGGATTTATATTTATTTTACAGACAACTATTTATTTTAACTAGGTACAATAGCTATTAAATAGATATTTACTATTAATAGCTACCTAGTTAAAATAATTACAAAATTACCTGTAAAATAAATCCTAACCTAAGTTACAATTAAACCTAACGCTACACTATAATTAAATAAATTAAATCAATTACCTACAATTACCTACAATTAAGTAAACTAAACTAAATTACAAAAAAAAAAACACTAAATATCAAAAAATAAAAAAAGATTACAAGAATTTTAAGCTAATTACACCTACTCTAAGCCCCCTAATAAAATAACAAAGCCCCCAAAATAAAAAAATTCCCTACCCTAATCTAAATTACAAAAGTTAACAGCTCTATTACCAGCCCTTAAAAGGGCTTTTTTTGCGGGGCATGCCCCAAAGTAATCAGCTCTTTTGCCTGTAAAAAAAAACACAATACCACCCCCCAACATTACAACCCACCACCCACATACCCCTACTCTAACCCACACCCCCCTTAAATAAACCTAACACTACCCCCCTGACGATCTCCCTACTTTGAGTCGTTTTCACCCAACTGGGCCGATAAGGGAAGAAGAGGACATCCAGACCGGCAGAAGTCTTCATCCTATCCGGGCAGAAGAGGACATCCGGACCGGCAGACATCTTCATCCAAGTGGCATCTTCTAACTTCATCCATCCGACGAGGAGCGGCTCCATCTTCAAGACCTCCGGCGCGGAACATCCTCCTTCCCCGACGACTACCCGACGAATGAAAGTTCCTTTAAGTGACGTCATCCAAGATGGCGTCCCTCGAATTCCGATTGGCTGATAGGATTCTATCAGCCAATCGGAATTAAGGTAGGAAAAATCTGATTGGCTGATTGAATCAGCCATCAGATTCAAGTTCAATCCGATTGGCTGATCCAATCAGCCAATCAGATTGAGCTTGCATTCTATTGGCTGTTCCGATCAATGAGCCAATCAGATTTTTTCCTACCTTAATTCCGATTGGCTGATAGAATCCTATCAGCCAATCGGAATTCGAGGGACGCCATCTTGGATGACGTCACTTAAAGGAACCTTCAGTCGTCGGGTAGTCATCAGGGAAGGAGGATGTTCCGCGCCGGAGGTCTTGAAGATGGAGCCGCTCCTCGTCGGATGGATGAAGATAGAAGATGCCGCTTGGATGAAGATTTCTGCCCGGATAGGATGAAGACTTCTGCCGGTCTGGATGTCCTCTTCTGCCCCATCGGATGAAGACTTCGGCCCGGTTGGGTGAAGACGACTCAAGGTAGGGAGATCTTCAGAGGGGGTAGTGTTAGGTTTATTTATAGGGGGGTTTGGGTTAGAGTAGGGGTATGTGGGTGGTGGGTTGTAATGTTGGGGGGGTGGTATTGTGTTTTTTTTACAGGCAAAAGAGCTGATTACTTTGGGGCATGCCCCGCAAAAAGCCCTTTTAAGGGCTGGTAATAGAGCTGTTAACTTTTGTAATTTAGATTAGGGTAGGGAATTTTTTTTATTTTGGGGCTTTGTTATTTTATTAGGGGGCTTAGAGTAGGTGTAATTAGCTTAAAATTCTTGTAATCTTGTTTCATTTTTTGTAATTTAGTGTTTGGGTTTTTTGTAATTTAGTTTAGTTTATTTAATTGTAGGTAATTGTAGGTAATTTATTTAATTTATTTAATTATAGTGTAGTGTTAGGTTTAATTGTAACTTAGGTTAGGATTTATTTTACAGGCAATTTTGTAATTATTTTAACTAGGTAGCTATTAAATAGTAAATAACTATTTAATAGCTATTGTACCTAGTTAAAATAAATACAAAGTTGCCTGTAAAATAAATATAAATCCTAAAATAGCTACAATATAATTATTCATTATATTGTAGCTATATTAGGGTTTATTTTACAGGTAAGTATTTAGTTTTAAAGAGGAATACTTTAGTTAATATGAGTTAATTTATTTCGTTAGATTAAAATTATATTTAACTTAGGGGGTGTTAGGGTTATGGTTAGACTTAGCTTTAGGGGTTAATACATTTATTAGAGTAGCGGCGAGGTCCCGGTCGGCAGATTAGGGGTTAATAAGTGTAGGTAAGGTAGCGGGCAACGTTGGGGGGCAGATTAGGGGTTAATAAATATAATATAGGTGTCGGTGATGTTAATGGCAGCAGATTAGTGGTTCATAGGGATAATGTAGGTGGCAGCGGTGTGCAGTCGGCAGATTAGAAGTTAAAAAAAAATTATTATAGTGGCGGCGATGTGGGAGGACCTCGGTTTAGGGGTACATAGGTCGTTTATGGGTGTTAGTGTACTTTAGAGCACTGTATTTTAGAGCTTTATAAATCGGCATTAGCCCAGAAAGCTCTTAACTACAGCCTTTCCATGGGCGGTAGGAGTTTTGTCGGTAGAATTGTAACGCTCACTTCAGCCAAGACTCGAAATACCGGCGTTAGGAAGATCCAATTGAAAAGATAGGATACGCAATTAGCGTAAGGGGATCTGCGGAATGGAAAAGTCGCGGCTTGAAAGTGAGCGTTAGACCTTTACCTACATGACTCTAAATACCTGCGGGCGGCCAAAAGCAGCGTTAGGACCCCTTAACGCTGCTTTTGACGGCTACCGCAGAACTCTGAATCTAGGCGTATGTATGCTACATTTGGAACTAAAGCTAACACATTTAGAAGAGGATTTGTCATTATATAATCTGTATTTCTATATTAAAACTTTATTTTCAACTTTGACCTCAACCTTAAAAATACCAGCCATGTTGGTAAAATACTGGCTGGGTGGTAACCATAGTTACAACATGCTGGCAGATATTATTTTATGGAAGCTAAAACATAACACTTATTTCTTCAGTCTTTGAACAAACAATATAACTTTGAAAAATAGATCTACATATTATCAGGATAATCTTTCCTTTGATTTGAATACATAATACTGTCTAGCATTTATTTAAATGTTAATGCCCCATCAAACTGAAGCTAATACAGCAGTATCAGTTGTGTACTAATGCTGATTGGCTAAAAAGAACTTCCCGCTAACGTTCATTAAAGATTAGCACAAATGCTCATTGTTCCAATTAGCCAATAAGCATTTGTAGAAGTTGCCTATCAACCAATAAGATTTAACATGAAATGCCTATCGGCCAATTAGCATTATTAGATGGTGCCTTTAAAGGGATACTAAACCCAAATATTTTCTTTCATGATTCAGATAGAGCAGCAGTTTTAAGCAACTTCTTCATTCTCTTGCTATCTTTATTTGAAAGAGCAGAAATCTAAGCTAAGGAGCCAGCCCATTTTTGGTTCAACACCTGGGTGGGGGCTTGCTGATTGGTGGCTAAATATACCCAAAAATCAACAAGCACTATCCAGAGTGCTGAACCTAAAATGGGTCGGTTCCTTAGCTTAGATTCATGCTTTTTCAAATAAAGATAGCAAGAGAATGAAGAAATTTAATGATAGGAGTAAATTGGAAAGTTGCTTAAAATGGCATGCTCTATCTAAATCATGAAAGAAAAAAAAATGTGGGTTAAATATCCATTTAAGCTAATGAAACTGTTAGGGTCTGATATTCAAAACCTCGCTGGCATGGAGAAAAATCACGCAAATTCTTTGGGATTTTTAGACTTTGCATTGTAATATAGGAGTCTCTGTTTCACATAAAGAACACTACACAGCAACATAAACATTTCTCAACAAACCATTTGTGCATCTAAATTTTCTTTAAGGGCCTCATCGTACCAATGAGACTTCTTAGCATATCTCGCCTGATCGTCAAGGTTATGAATATTAAGTCATAAGTAAGGTGTATACAGGTGTACTAGTCTCAGTGCAAATTTCAACTGTGTTTACTCATTGTTTAAGTAAAAACATGAATATATGAATACTAAAAAAAATGATAACTACAATGGTTGACTTGGAGGAAGAGAAGTCCAGCACATTAATCATGATGGTGGTTCTCATTTTATTTTCTACAAAGATGGTACAGGTCAGAATATTCTGTTGGTGGAACAACCTGCTTTGATAGAAGTTGAAGCTGGAGAGTCAGTGACCATCAACTGCACCTTTAATGCCGAGTCTACACGTTACTCTGTGGTCTGGTCTATGGGATGCAGTAATCACAGTCCTATTTACAGAGAATCGTGTTACAGGCACAGAGTGACTTTGCGTCTCAACCAAATCACCATCTTCAATCTGACAGAGAACGACTCAGGAACTTACTGCTGTCATGTAAGTATGTATGATGGGTACCAAGGAACTGGAAATGGAACCAAAATTGTAGTGACACGAAAAGAAAGACATCATCAAACAGGTATTTCTGATTATAATTAGTACTTACTGATCTCTAAATATTGAAATTAAATTCAGTTATGTTGACTTGTTTCATTAATTAAGATCCATCCCAGGGATTCAGGGTTTTTAAAAGTATTTTTGCTAATTAATAATAACCATTAAGTGGCAGTTTTAAATGATTTTAAAACGTATTTTGTATGTAAGTCATTTTTTCAAGTATGGTACTAAAATGGTAATTAAACAGTGCTACTTTGGTAAAACAAATATGTTAAATCAAAGTAAATATAAAAAATAAATTATTGCGAAAAAAACAGCAAATAACATATTTGTTTTCTTGCAAAATTAGCACTTAAAAATTATCAGTGTAGCCCTGCCCCCCTACAATTTTCAAAACCTAAATTTTTCTTCTGTCAGTTCTGGGAATTAGCAAATCTGACTCTTTGTTATCTAGTCTATTCACTAGCCCAGATATTTTATGACATCAGGCTAAGATAAAACTTCCTGCACAGGGTCCTCATCCTTGTAGGGCTGTGACAGGAAGCACAAATGTAGTGTAAAAAAATAAATAAAAAGGTCAAAATCTATTTAATAGATGAATAATACATATTGCAATGATTTCTATTTTTAAGTATAAGCAACTGCTTGGTGCTTTTTTTATTACAGCAATGAAACAAACTGTTTAACATCCCTTTAATGTCAACTTAATGGGTAAAATGATCAGTTATCTACTCACTAGTAGAGATATAAACTTCCTGAAGTCAGAGATCTTCAAATATTCCTGCCCTTCTCAGTACATCCTTTTTCTTCCCCAAGTCTGTTTTCATACTTGAAGATGGTTACGAGAGATATATTTATTTTTCCAAAGGATATTTTTTTATTAATTTAGTGGGAAAAAATATATTTATTGATGCATATTTGCTAAAAGTGACCCCGCTCGGTACAAGACATTACTACTGAGGGACAGGGTCACTCTACTCCTGCCAGCACTTTTTAAAAGAAAGGCCTGATTTATCTGGCTGATCAGAAAGGATAACATTAGATTTTTTTTGGTGATGTTGACCTATTATGGGATAGCACTCAGGGTTATTGATGCCAAATCGTGTGCGGGGGTTGGAGTAAGGGTGGCGATTACAGTTAGGATTGTGTGATTGATAATCTTAGGAGGGCAATAACGTAGGATGGATCCTTTAGGTGTTAGAATGAATTTATCAAAGTTGAGGCACAAGGAAGGAAATTGTGGCTGATTGTGGCTACGGTTAATTGGCATCTGTGGGCTGATCACTGTTAATGTTAATAACTAATGAGGCCAGTTGCTGTCAGCAGTACTTGTGGTTGGGGTCTGGGTCAGCTGCATTTAGGGCTTATTATGGTTGGGCAATGACACAGTTAGGGGTGTACTGTTCCTATTTAAAATAAGTATTAGTGCTAGGGAGGATGCGGTTAGAGGCAACTTACCAACCAGCTATAAGGAGTCATTACAATTTGGTTAATGCAAACCGTGAGCTTGTGGGAGCACTTTGAGCTTAGCGCAATCAACCAGAGTTTAGACCTCTGGTTAGTTAAAAAAAATGTGCCCCAATTGTCCCTTAAATAAAGTGGACAGTAGAACATTATAAAATAAAATGATGAGCATCTTTATTATTATTTTTTATAAAAACTGCATGAAGCAGTTATAAGTGGTTAAAGGTGAGGGGATGTGAGGTGTTTTAAAAGGAAAATGGCATTGAAAGTGCCTTTACATTGCGGTCTATGGGTGACTGTGATTTAACTGTAAATATACAGTATATGTATAAGCTTAAAGTATATACATATACAAACACATAAATATTTATGTATATTTTCATATATATTTTTTATTTGCTGTCCAACGCTGCACGATTTGCCCCCCCTGTGCTGCACTAGGTGGTTTGCCGTGTCTCACAGTATTTGAACGAGGCTCACTCTCATGAGCGCAAGGCTTCCAGGCAATGCGAATGCAAGGTCACGTTCGCATTGCACCTGACTTGTTATACCAGCGCACGCAAATTTTGAGCTCCACTCCACTAGTGTACTGCAGCAGCTAATAAATGCTGTCCTTTTTTGTTTTTATTAATTTACTACTAGGCAGAGATCACATTTTCAATATTGAACATACAAAATACAGTAATAAACTATAATACAGAAGTATTTGGTAGTGAAAGAAAAAAAAATACTTTATACAAACTACTCTAATTGTTTCCAGCTAATGTGTTGTTTCAAAATTGAGGTAATTCAGCTAAAATTTTTCAAACTTTATTAACAATTCTAAAGGAAAACATTTCACGTTATCTTTAAGACTTGGGGGTAGATTTAACAAACGCAATCAAAAAAGTAAGTTAGGAGCGGCCAAGGCTAAAGGTGTAAATCAATGTTACAAGATATGTAAAGGAATAGGTTAATAATTGTGATGGGCAAGATAAAAGTGCATATGCAGATTTAATATACAAACAAAAGAGTAAAACTATGGCAGAAATTTCTTACCCACAAACATTTCATAAAAATCGGACGTCTCCGATATACAGATAAAATAGCCCTAAATATTGCCACCACATACAGGACAGTCAGAGGAGAAAGTCCAAAAATGAGCCACTGATATTAAGTAGTCTCAAAAAAACAATATCACCGAGATTACGAGTCTTGCGTTAGCCTTAAAAAGCAGCGTTGAGAGGTCCCAACGCTGCTTTTTAACGCCTGCTGGTATTACGAGTCTGGCAGGTACAGGTGTACCGCTCACTTTTATTCCGCGACTCGAGCATACCGCAAATCCCCTTACGTCAATTGCATATCCTATCTTTTCAATGGGACTTGCATAACGCGGGTATTACGAGTCTTTGAAAAAGTGAGCGGTAGACCCTCTCCTGTCAAGACTCCTACCGCGTTTAAAAGTCAGTAGTTAAGAGTTTTATGGGCTAACGCCGTAACATAAAACTCTTCACTAAAGTGCTAAAAAGTACACTAACATCCATAAACTACCTATTAACCCCTAAACCGAGGCCCCCCCACACATCGCAAACACTATAATACATTTTTTAACCCCTAATCTGCCGACCGGACATCGCCGCCACTGCAATAAATATATTAACCCCTAAACCGCTGCACTCCCCGCCTCGCAAATACTAGTTACATTTTATTAACCCTTAATCTGCCGTCCCTACCATCGCCGCCACCTACCTACATTTATTAACCCCTAATCTGCCGCCCACAATGTCACCGCCACTATATTAAATGTATTAACCCCTAAACATAAGTCTAACCCTAACCCTAACCCCCCCTAACTTAAATATCATTTAAAATAATTTAAATAAAATTACTATAATTTAATAAAATTATTCCTATTTAAAACTAAATACTTACCTATAAAATAAACCCTAAGCTAGTTACAATATAACTAATAGTTACATTGTAGCTAGTTTAGGGTTTATTTTTATTTTACAGGCAACTTTGTATTTATTTTAACTAGGTACAATAGTTATTAAATAGTTATTAACTATTTAATAACTACCTAGTTAAAATAAAGACAAATTTACCTGTAAAATAAAACCTAACCTAAGTTACAATTACACCTAACAGTACACTATAATTAAATTAATTACCTAAACTAACTACAATTAATTACAATTAAATTAAATAAACTAAAGTACGAAACCCCCCCCCACTAAATTACAGAAAATAATAAAATAATTACAAGAATTTTAAACTTATTACACCTACTCTAATCCCCCTAATAAAATAAAAAAGCCCCCCAAAATAAAAAAAAATCCCCACCCTATACTAAATTACAAATAGCCCTTAAAAGGGCCTTTTGCGGGGCATTGCCCCAAAGTAATCAGCTCTTTTACCTGTAAAAAAAATACAATACCCCCCCAACATTAAAACCCACCACCCACACATCCAACCCTACTCTAAAACCCACCCAATACCCCCTTAATAAAACCTAACACTAACCCCTTGAAGAACACCCCTACCTTGAGCCGTCTTCACCCAGCTGGGCACAAGTAGTCCTCAAGAGGGGCAGAAGTCTTTATCCAATCCGGGCAGAAAAGGACCTCCAAACGGGCAGAAGTCTTCATCCAGGCGGCATCTTCTATCTTCATCCATCCGGAGCAGAGCGGGTCCATCTTGAAGCTAGCCGACGCGGAGCATCCATCCAGACCGACGACTACACGACGAATGACGGTTCCTTTAAATGACGTCATCCAAGATGGCGTCCCTTGAATTCCGATTGGCTGATAGGATTCTAAAGTTCAATCCTATTGGCTGATCCAATCAGCCAATAGAATGCGAGCTCAATCCTATTGGCTGATTGGATCAGCCAATAGGATTTTTCCTACTTTAATTCCGATTGGCTGATAGAATCCTATCAGCCAATCGGAATTCAAGGGACACCATCTTGGATGACGTCATTTAAAGGAACCGTCATTCGTCATGTAGTCGTTGGTCTGGATGGATGCTCCGCGTCGGCTGGCTTCAAGATGGACCCGCTCCGGATGGATGAAGATAGAAGATGCCACCTGGATTAAGACTTCTGCCCGTCTGGAGGTCCTCTTCTGCCCGGGATCGGATGAAGACTTCTGCCCCCCTGGAGGCACCACTTGTGCCCAGCTGGTGAAGACGTCTCAAGGTAGGGTGATCTTCAAGGGGTTAGTGTTAGGTTTCATTAAGGGGGTATTGGGTGGGTTTTAGAGTAGGGTTGGGTGTGTGGGGTGGTGGGTTTTAATGTTGGGGGGTATTGTATTTTTTTTTACAGGTAAAAGAGCTGATTACTTTGGGGCAATGCCCCGCAAAAAGCCCTTTTAAGGGCTATTTGTAATTTTAGTATAGGGTAGGGCTTTTTGTTGGGGGGGGGGGGGCCTTTTTTATTTTATTAGGGGTATTAGAGTAGGTGTAATTAGTTTAAAATTCTTGTAATTATTTTACTATTTTCTGTAATTTAGTATCTTACTAAAAAGGAGAGAGAAAAATATTAGAGAATACAATAATCCTCTAAAAATGAAAGGGAATAAAAACGGCACACATATGAGGTGAATTCAACAATTTATTAAACTCATATAGCATTTACAAAAGAAGTTTGCCCACACATTCCCTGCCATCTCAAAAATAGAGCAGAAACATACAACCACACCACTATATACAAATTAAAAACCAGAACTACATCTCATATCAATATAATACAAGCCTGTATCATTAAATCACAAAATTAGTACCATTTCCTGTATCGGATAGCTATAAAAATCCAAAACAGGTAGAGCTCTAATATATCACTTATACATGCAGTGGTAAAGTAACACCACAGAGCTGCATAAATATGTGATATATATAATATATTATATATATATATATATATATATATATGTCCCATATAGCAAAGTACAGGTAATAAAACATCAAATGAATTGTATCTAGCATCACAGGCATACATAGCCTTGCTTGAACAAACGGCAGGATACAATACAGATTAAATAATCCTTTTATAGATCCAATTTATAATAACCTGTGATCACAGAGTAAATGTATACAGGTTTGGAACAAGACAGAGAAACATATACATATACATGAGCAAGCAAGCAAATATAAAAGTTCATGCAATGCTAACAAAAGTTCATTCACCTCCTCCCTATGATGAATCTGGAAATGGGAGGGGTCAGCCTCCAAAAATCACCTGATTGGACAGGCCGTGCTGTTAGCAAGACAAAACAATCTTCATACTGAATACAATGTATCCGTTTTGAATCAAAAGAAATACTTTTAAGCAATGATTGCAACTTTTAGGTGTGTGTGGGATACATATCTGATCTTACCATAGATGTACCAAGCAGGCCATTCTGCTACACCATGTGTTCACACAGATCATAAACAACGCCTCACACTGGATATTTTGTTTGCAAATGCAGAAATCTTCGTAATGGATATTATATACCCGTTCTTACCAAGAGATGTACCTTAGGCAGCAAATTGCATAGTGAGCATATACAAAGTATACAGGTGATCTTACCACAGATGTACCCAAACTTTATATAGCAAGCTATCAGTTCCACTCCACTTTATATTCACACAGGTAGTGAGCCACGCCTCACACTTAGTACTTTGTATGCTTTCTTACCAAGATGTACCAATAACGTGCTATAAGAGCAATGATCCACATCAAAGATTGTATTTTAATTGCATGCATAGGTATAGCATAGATCTTACCATAGATGTACCATTCATCCTATGTCATGCCGTCCATTCTGTTCCAAAATTGCCATACAGAAGGAAAGTTACAGCATTCACCACGCTGAGCTCAGTGCATCTGGTCTCTCCACAGGTGCATCCAATCAGCAGGATAACACCTCTAGACCTGCAAATCACAAACTGTGCAATCTTACCACAGATGTACCATTAGGAGCACAGCAGTGTATCAGCTTTGTTAACTTGATGCAGAGTTGCTCACACTGTTACAAACCAATGAAAACAGGTAGTAAAAAATGAGAGTAGTTCACACATAGAATAATCATGAAGTATAGTCGACTCTTCTCCATGATAAAACACACACAAGTGCCAACGCACGTTTTCACCCCCACAGTAACGTGTTTCAGGGGCTCATCAGGGCATACCTTTCAATCTTAGGACCTCCTCCTTATAAAGCACCTGGTGGTATCCAATTGGCCAGCCAATATGTGCTATTTCTTATTTCCTTAAAGGGGCAGGTCAATCAACCAGATTAATACAAACATATTTCATTGCCCTTTCTCCAAAACAAACTTATATTATATACAGATTTCACTTATTGAGTACTATAACATAGCCATTCACATGTAATTCCTTAAGGAACAGCCACAATGTACTCCAATGAATTTAGTTTTACATTTCCACTCACTCACCCATAACGTTCACAAAACCGGACAACCTGCTAAACTTATCTATAACTTAATATGCTTAAACTCTATTTAGCCCCTCACAATTTGCTTATATTTTTACATATTTTTCCATTTTTCTTTTTTGCTCTTTATCCTTCAACAAAGGATAACATACGTTTCGATACAACCTTTCTTTTTTTTTTTTTTTTTTTTTTTTTTTAAATCGTTTATTGAAAAGGATAAATTAAATCAACAATATAGGAGACGCAGCTCCAATACAGTACATATCAAATACATCTCTATTTCTTTTGTTGCATGACAAAAGTTAACTTAGCGGAAAACAATTGGTAATTGAATTTAAATTCCATTTCATCTAGTTTAAACAGAAAAGACTAGAAAGACATAAGGTTACAAAAAAGCTAAACAACAGAAAAAAAGCATCCTTCCTTGGTTGCATACTACTTGAAGATAGGTCCTCTTCTCCTGAATCTAAGTTTAAGACTCGACTGAGTGCATACATAATTCTACACAGACTGACCGAACTAGTCCCTAGACCACTAAATACTGCTATATTCCAGTTAATAATCATTTAATTTTGCTAGTACGGATTTTACTTGGGAGCATTCCGGGAGCCCGCTACAAGCTCCTGGTACCTTAACAGGGGGTTAACTCTACTCGTGGCTCCTTGTCTACCTCTTCCTCCTGAGTTTAAAGTCCGCTGCGAGACCTATATTCCCTTCATGATAGGAGGACCAGGCAGAAGGGGGGGGGGAGGGCCCAGCGCGAAGGGGGATGAGGGAGAAAAAAAAAAAAAAAGTGGGGAAAAGGGGGAGGAAAAAGGGGGGGGGGGGAGATTCCTATCCCTTGCCCTCCCTCCTCTTCCCTTTAATGAATTAAACTCAGGACATCCCTCCCCAACATCCCCATCTTTCCTCTAGTGTTTGCCCAACCATGAACTAGGGAGCAAACCCCGTTCTATTTGGCTTTGTAGCCAGGGTGAGGATTTATACTGCAACACCGCCTGTTCCTGCATCTCCTCGGGAAGTGAGATAATGTATGATTTCCATTTACTAAAAAATCTAGAAATTTGTTTAGGGTTGATAGATCTTAAGTTATATTGCTCCAGAACCATTTGGTAACTGGACTTCTTTCAAAAAATCGGTAATTTAAGTGCTTTATGGTTCTTCCAGTTTCTTAGAATTAAATTTCGTGCTATCAAGATACATACATTAATAAATCTGTTATTAGGGAGAGCTGTCGTATATTTACATAAGAACACTATCTGTTGTATGCGTAACTTTGACACTTGTCCCCATAATCTTAGAGACCCAGAAGTTGATCTTCTGCCATAATTGGGATATTTTGGGGCAGGACCAAAAACAATGAACATAGTCTGTGCGTTCCTTACTACACTTAGGACAGTTCCCTTTTTCAGGACTCCATATAACAAGTCTGGCTGGAGTGAGATATGCCCTATTAACTAGTTTCATATGAGATTCTTTCCAAGCATGCATATGTGTTGCCCTAGCTACCAGTGACATACTCTGTATTATAGTCTCACTCTCTAGTCTCAGATTTTCTTTTGCCCATTTTGTGGATATGTCTATAATATTGTTTTGGCCCCATGCTCTCATAATAGCAGTATATGGCTGGGAGATAGTGCTCACCCCCTCACGATAATCAGTAATTATATGTTTCAGATCTTTGTTATCTATGCCCACCCCTGTCTCTAATCTCAAATTCTCCACCCAATGCCTAATTTGCAAATAGGCGAAGAAGCTAGACTTCGGGAGATGGAGCTGGTTAACAATATTCTCGAATGAGCGGAGTCTCAACTGGTTACCATCGCATAACTGAATTACATAATTCACCCCACATTTGGCCCATAGCTCAAATACCGAGGGCTTACATGCTATTGGGAAATTCGGATTACCCATTATGGGTAAATATTCTGATTTCCTAAAATCTGCTCCAAGTTCCTTGCAAATTTTCTGCCAAGCTTGTACAACACACTTAAAAGTGAGCAACTGGCATACTTGATCTGGTAATTTACTTGCCGTATGGTGAAGGATTGCCTTCAAGCTAAACGGTTTTATCAGAGAGACTCAATCTCGTAAAACGAGATTTGATTTTTCTCGGTGATCCAATCCAGAGCAAATTTTGCTACTGCGACATAATTGTAAAATTTCAGGTTGGGACAGGCCATACCTCCAAAAGCTTTAGGGAGAGTTAGCTTAAATAGTGAGATCCGTGGTTTCTTGGCTTGCCAGAGGAACTGATTGAGCGCCTTATTAAAGGTATCTAGATCTTTTTTATATAGCAGAAGCGGGAGATTCTGTAGAAAATAAAGCAATTTGGGGAAGAGCACTACCTTGACTAACATGATTCGAGCAGTGAGGGACAGAGGGAGGTGCCCCCAGTTCTGCATTTTCAGAATCAGGCCCTTGATGCAGGGTTTGAAGTTGAGTTCATACCATCTGTTAGGGTCGGAGCTTAGTGTAATTCCTAAATAAGTGATCTGAGTAGATTCTATAAATGGATGGGCACAGGGGCCTATAGGTTTGCGTATCCACATAATCTCTGATTTTCCGTAGTTAATTTTGTAACCTGAAAACGAACTAAACAGGTTGCATAGTTCCAATAACCGAGGGATAGAGGTCCTTACATTACTCAGAAAAAGCAGGAGATCGTCTGCAAACAACGAAAGAACCAACTTATGACCTCCCAGCTGAATACCTTGCATTTCCTTCCTTAAAAGAATTGCAAGTGGTTCAAGGGATAAGTTGAAAAGGAATGGGGATAGTGGACACCCTTGACGGGTACCCCGCCCCAGGATAATATTCTCAGTTAGTTCTCCATTCACAATGATTGAAGAATTTGGCTTCTTGTATAGTTGTGAAATAAAGCCTTGAAAGGAGCCAGTTATACCAAACTTCCCTAGCGTTGTAAGCAGGTGGTCCCAAACGATAGAATCGAACGCCTTTTCGGCGTCGATTGTAAGTATCGCAAGGTCCGGTTTAGGGCCGTGTCTTTCTACCTTATTCCAAAAAAAGTCAAGAACCAATTGTATTTTCCTCAGATTTTTAACAGGGTTCCTGCCCATCATGAAACCCGTCTGGTCAGGATGTATGAGCTCTCCTAAGGGAGTTTTCAATCTATTCGCCAAGATATATGTAAGGATCTTATAGTCTTGGTTCAAGAGTGAAATAGGCCTATATGACGAGGTTAACTCTGGGTCTTTACCTTTTTGGGGATCAAGACTATATTAGAAGCCGCAAATAAGGGGGATTGGGGTTTGTTCCTGATAAAATAGTCATTGAATAAGTTAACTAACACTGACGGAATCTGATCAGAGAGGAGTTTGTAAAACTCTGTTGGTAGAGCGTCTGGCCCAGGAGCTTTCCCTAGCTTCAGCTTCTGAATAGCTTTCACGATTTCTTCTACAGAGAAGGGCTTATTCAGCGCTTGAAGGGCCTCTTTATTGATTTGCGGGAGGGTTAGACCTTGCCAGAACTGTTGTTTCAAGAATAGTTAATCTGCTTCTCTGCATATAATTCTTGATATGCCTGGAAGAAGGCAGCTCTAATTGCTGAGGGATCAGTTACTCTGGTATTTTTAAACTTAATTGCTGAGATATAGTTTTTTTGCTGTCTTATTTTACAATCCTAGCTAGGTATTTAGCTGAGACACCATGCACCCCAGCATATAGGGCTTTAAGCTTTAAATCTTCTGATACAGAGTGCTGTTTCAGAAACAGATCATACACAGCTTTACTATCTTTATACTTAAGCCATTGCTCGGGTGAAGGGGCGGTAAGATATCTCCTATAGTTGTTACTTAAGGTATTAGCTAATTGCAACTCTCTTCTCCTCCATATTGCCCTTGTTCTTACTACATACGCCTTGATCTCCCCTCTAAAAACGGCTTTCGCGGTTTCCCAGAGAATCTCTGGCCTATCTGAATAGTCTTGATTTTCAGCAATATATTGATACCATCTTTTCTGAATCCACTTTTTAAAGTGTGGATTGTTGTAAAGATATTGAGGAAAAAAAACTTATTTGTTGAGGTTGGTTTCTCACTTAGTCCTAGCTCTAATGAGATAATAGCGTGATCAGAGATCAAAATGTCTTGGATATCAGCCCGCATTTTTATTTTAGCCATATGTTTAATAGTTAGGAAGAAATCAATCCTTGAGAAAGAAGCATGCGCCCTAGAAGCGCATGTATACTCCCGCCGATCCGGGTTCTGGAGCCGCCAGATATCTTGTAATACAAGACTTTTAGTAAATCTTTGAAGGACATCTACATCCTTCGTTTTTCTTAATATTGGATATCTTTGATCTATCTAGAACCTGAGAGAAAACCAAATTAAAATCACCGACAACTATCAAGTTTTTCCCTGTGTGCAGGAACAATTTCAACCTTAAACTTTCCCAGAAACTTTTATCCATCCTATTAGGACCATACACATTGCAAAAAACAAAGGTGGAGCCATTAACTTCCATCTCTAAAATTTGGTACCTCCCATTTATATCATTTTCTACAGTTATGATTTTGTAATCAAGTTGTTTACGTATTAATATTGCTAGACCTCTCTTAGATTTATCATATGGGGTGAACACTACCTCCCCCACCCACTTGCATTTTAATTTGACAGCCTCCTTGGGTCTGAGATGGGTCTCCTGGACAAACACTATATCAGGCTTTTGGTAGCCGAGGTGTCTAATGGCTAACTTCCTTTTACGTGGGGAAGAAATCCCTCCAATATTCCAGGATAATAGTTTCAACTTAACCATTTAGACTACTGGGGGTAGGAGGGAAAAGAGAGAAAAAAAAAAAAAAAAAAAAAAAAAGGGGGGGGGGGGAAAGGATAAAAAAAGAAAGAGAAGGGGGGAACTCATCTCCCCCAGCACACCCGGCCCCCCCTTCCCCCCCCCTGAATTCTCCGCAGACAACATCCTACTCAGGTAGCCAACTAAGTTACACATGATTACCTCTGTCAATTGGAGAACCGCCATTGAATACCTTTTTGGGGTTCATCCTCTAGTCAAAAAGTACCTGAATTACAGGCCTATATTTTTACAATATGTCTTAATCTCTTCCAGTTTTGTAAAACTGCGAGATTCTCCATCTTTCTCTAAAATCACTTTAGCAGGGTACACTAATCTTGCATTTAAATTGGCCTTGATCAATTGGGAGCAAAATGGGGCCATTTCTCTACGCTTATTCTGAGTCTCCACCGAGAAATCCTGAAATAGTAAAATTTTGTTGGATCCTATCATAATATTATTGTTCTTACGGTACAATCTGAGGATGTGGAATTTGTCTTGATAATTTAAAAATTTAATAATGACTACTCTGGGTCTTGGCTGTCCCTCTAGGTTCCTTCTGGGCTGGCCTAGTCTATGAGCTCTCTCATAGGTAACCTTACATTATCTATGTTGCTGCCTACAAGTTTTGGGAGCTGTGTGGCTGCAAAATTTATCAAATCATGATACTCAGCAGTTTCCGGGAGCCCCACCACCCTCAAATTATTACGCCTTGCTCTATCCTCTAATTCCTCGATTTTAGCTTGTAAAAGGAATTTGTATCATGTATTTTAACCAGCTGTTCTTGTGTTAATAATCTGTCTTCTGCGTCAGATACTCTGGATTCTACTTCATTAATACGAATTGCAAACTGTTTAATTTCACTCGTAGCCATGGCAATTTCTGACTTTAAAGCTTCAAACTGTGGCATAACTAGTTCTGAGATCTGTTGAATTAGTAGAGAGTTATCAGGACCATTGCCCCTGCATCATTTTGATTGAATATCTCAGAGCTACTCTCATTTGGTTTAGCTTTTTTATCTTTTGATTTAGGTGGCATGCTGGGTGAGGTAGTTTTAGTATGTGAAATGAATCTTTCCATGAATTAAGTGAATAAGTGAACAAACTTCAGCCCCAGTACTAAAATTAAGATACTGAGTGTATTTTCAAACTTTAGGTCCCTTTAAGTGAGATGTAGACCTAATTCCAATAGAATAGACACTGAAACAAGTGAGTGTGTGCTACGCAACCTGAAACAGAATTATCAGGCTAATCCTGTTAAAGTTAGTGTAAAGCTATATATAGATCGAGGGGTCCTATTCCTTCCCTTGTTCTATCTCCCCTCTCTCCTTTCCTTTCCTGAGTGAACTAAAGTGAGATTATGTGTACCAAACAAGCAGGGCAAGTAGAGTGATATAAACACAAATCTATAATTGCAAATAGTGTGAAAAAAAAAACAAACAGTGACTCAAATTTCAGCACCTTCTGGGAGCGCAACAAAGAGCCCCTTAGAGGGTGTGGATATAGAAAAACAAGTGAAAATAAGCACACCACCTCACAGATAATGTTGATCTCAGTTTCCTAATTCCACACAAAAATAGCAGTTTTAGTTATTCTGCCTAGAAATTCCTAATCTCTGTAAAAAAAGAAAAAAAACAGTATGCAATGTAATACAGTAAAACACTTAACTCAAAGCAGAATATATCAACCTTTTAACCAGACTTTTTTCCCTTTCTCTTGCCCTCTTTCTTTCCCCTTTTTTATTTCTTTCCTTCTCTTTTTTCCTTTTCCCTCTCCCTTCAACACTTTTCCATAATTGGATTTTGTTATAATGTCCAGGTCTAATATTTCCCAATTATGTAGCTCCTAAGGCCAGCTTCTGGGGCCCTTGTCTCTCAGATATATAATACCTTACAAACACATTAGACCCACGAACTCAATTATATAGTCAGGTCGGCCCAATTGGGGATAGGAGAAAGTCTCTTGTTGTGTTAAGCAGTCCCTTGTTTAAGAGGAAACCTTTTTGTTCTAGCCAAGTTTTTTAAATCAAGGGAACTTTTCTCCAGAATGTCCGAGTAGTGTATAGTTCCCCAGGGCCAGTTATGGAACAGACCCAGTTGTTCAAAAAAAAGGGAGGTATTATTTCCACTCTCACTTGGACCTTTGTATTTAAGAGAGAGAAAGTTTATTGCTGAAGTGTGGGGAGTTTTTTGCCTGGAGTAGGGCCTTTTTTACCTCGCTATGTCCAGCTTAAACACAGTTTTAGGGAGAGGTGTTATAGTAGTCTGGTGTATGTTGCACAGTAACACGCAGCGTATCCAAGCTCACATAGATATAGAAAGTATTGGAGGATCTTACCAGACCTTAGCGGCAGCTATCTTCCCCCTAATACCGGCTCTGCTTGAGGCATTTACCTCTCTTCCACTGCTGCCAGTGAGTCCCAGCCTTCCTGGTTCAAACGGTGGTTAGAGTGCTGCACGGCTCCTTATTGCGAGCCTTCCTTCAGCAGAGTACCGTTTCACCGACTGAGCTCCAGCGTCCTCTCTCTGCCAGGCCCGCCCGTGAACCTCAGCTGCTTCCGACTCACGCTCTGGCCAGGACACGCCTCCAAAGGACGTCACCGTCTGGGGTACCTTGCCGTCCTACCGGACCAAGACCTTTCTGCCGGGGTAGACACACAGCCGCAATTGGTGGGGGGGCCGCCGATCCCAGACACCTCCAAGATCTCCGCCTCGCCCGCAGCAGCAATATCTCCCCTCTCTTTCCTGGTGGTAAGCCTAGATGGTTCCACGGGTTTATTAGATTATTATCTGTCCCATAGCAAAATAAAATTGTGTAGGAACGCCGCCTGGCGTCACGACTCGGCACCTGAGTCTGTCTGCAGTTAGGGACCGGCTTCTGTAAAAAAGTATCCAGACCAGGTAGCTTCTCTCTGGCCAAGGATAAGCACAGGTGGGGGGTGGTCGATAATGCCCTTCACAGTAGAGCAAGATGCTAGCGTGCAGGTAGCTGCTGCTAACTCCTCCCCTTCCGGTCCTCTTTGGTCCGATACATACCTTTCTAATCATGCGCTAAAGACATATTTATCTATAACCTAGTATGTCTAAACGCATCCTACCATCTCACAATTCATTTTCAAGACCCTAATTGTTGTCCTTCACAAAGGACAACAAGTATCAATATACTAAGAACTGTACAAAAAACTTGCAGACTCCACTTTATCATTTAGACCCTACAGGGGAATATGCTTAAACTCTATTTAGCATCTCACATTTTTTTTATATATTTTTCACTCTTTCATTTCCAAAAACCTTTGCTCATTATCCTTCAACAAAGGAAAAATAAGTATCAAAACATATCTTTCTAATCATGCGCTAAGATAGTATTTATCTGTAGCCTAGTATGTCCTAAATGTTTTCCTAGCATCTCACAATTCATTTTCAAGACCCTACTTATTGTCCTTCAACAAAGGATAAAATAGGTATCAATATATTTAGAATTTTACAAAAACTTGCAAACTCCAATTTATCATTTAGGCCTACAGGGATTCTAGTACCTAATCTATATATCCACTTGGCCTCTTTTGGAGAAGGATTCTATCATTATCGCCTTCACATCCATTAGTAATCCCTTTATCAATCACAATAAATTTGAGAGACTCCACTTCACCGTTGTGCACAGAATTGAAATATTTCGATACGTTAGTATCTCTAGCATACAAAATATCATCACGGTGTTCCTGAACCGGTCCGTTATTTCCCTCTTCGTCATATGTGTGCCGTTTTTATTCCCTTTCTTTTTTAGAGGATTTATTGTATTCTCTAATATTTTTCTCTCTCCTTTTAGTAAGATATAATTTGTTAAGAGGGAGGCACCGTGAGGTTTATAAGTGGTATATACTAGTCTCTCATTTTCTTTCTATAATATTTTGGACATTTGTGGATTTGTGTGCTAGAGGATTCTGACTGTCCCATTCTTGAGATTTGAGTAGACCACTGTGGAGGAAAGTTGGACCTTCCTTCTTTTGCATGTTGACATTGTTTGGTTGTTTTGCCCATTCTGTGCCCGGCTATCTCTGTCACCATGGCATTCACTTTAATCGGATGACTTGTGGGAGGCAGAACCCAAAGACTCATTGGCAAATGACAGTATGATTGGTAACACTAATGACAATGAGGAGGAGTTGACTATTTTTAGTGCCTGTTAGAGGTATAGGTACTATTTAAATAGGCAACTCAAGATTAAAGCTGAAAATGCGAGTTTGAACAATTACATTGAGAAGAAGATTGTACCCAGAGGGTTACGCTTAGTACTAGACCCCAGGAGCAAATAAAAGGGAGGATGAGGAGGGGGATTCTTTTGTAGAGGAGTGGAACAATAAACTTACCTCAACGTCCATTTGATTTAAAGAATATGATGATTTTGAGAAATAATAAAAGATTTGAAAAAGTTTAAAATTGAGACAGAAAAAGCTTTAAGTAAAGTTAACAACTTTTGGAGAGTGACAAACATTTTGAAAAACTGAATGGGGAAACAAGTAATAATATCTCAAAACTGAAGATAGAGATTAAAAATAGGAAATGTAGAAAATTGAGGCGGGATCAGGATGGATTATAAAAAATGGGAGAGTGTATGTCTATAAGTCCCAGAAAGGGTCTTATGACTCTGGTACAGATATGTCTGATTCAGGAGTCAGGTTTTTCTCAAAAAAACTCCTCTGGCATGGGAATAAAAGGAGGAGGAGTAAGGAGGAGAAGGGAAAAAGGAAAAGAGCAGTCTGGATCAAAGATGAAGAGAAACGATATCAAACCAGACAAGTGAGAGGGGAGGGAGGAGATCAATATGCCAGAACAGGGGGAGACCACAAGGGAGGGGGAACTTCAGGGGTTATTAACTAATCCAAACGATGAGGAATTGCAAATTGTAAACTTATCAACATTCCCTTTAAATCTGGCACATATGTGAATTACTAAAGAAAGGTTTATCCTTTTGCCCCTCAGTGCAAGTTGAAAAATTGAGATTTTAAAAGATGTCTCATCTCTTTGCGAGAAAAATTATTCCCTCTGTGATTATGAGATCAAATGTGGATACTCCACTTGCTCTTAACCCTGATGTGATGTACCAGCTTTAGATGTACTTGAATCCCTTTTAGCTGAAAATGAACAAGAAGTCACACAAGATTCTGAGGTGACAAAAGATGTACAGCACACATAAACCAGGTTGTTAGACCTAAATCTAAATACATGCCGTCTTTATCCTTGATTCCCTCGGTTAATCTCTTTGTGAAAAGAATTGAAAAAGAGATATGAGGGTCTTGTACAAGAATTATGGATGATAATCTTAATCCAAGGGAAAGAAAAGCTTTTAAAAGAGTTAAGTACAGCTAGTGGCTTGATTTTAAAAGCCTGCGGATAAAGGCGGAAACCTGGTTATAATGGATGAGAGTTTATATGTTAATGAAATAAAACGTCAATTACCTGACAAAAATCAATATGAAAGACTTGACTCAAATCCTTAGGCAGATCCAAGTGTCTCTATTCAAACTTTTGAATGAAGCTAATGTATGGGAGTAATTACACAGAAGGGAATTTCAATTTTTATATCCGGAATATCCTACTATGCCTGTATTCTATGTGCTTCAAAGCTACATAAAAACATGAATGTCCCCCGGGTTCGAGACCGATCGTCTCAGGGATTGGAAGCATTTCTGAGAATATTGGCAATTATGTGGATCAGTATCTTCGCCCTTTTCTGTTGACGTTACCGTCCTATGTAAGGACACAGCTGATCTTTTAAGGAAATTTGATGGGATCTCGGTAAAAGAAACTACGTTAGGGTTAGCATCACTTGATGTGGAAAGTTATATTCTTCAATCCCACATGAAGTGGGGTTTGTTAGCAATAAGAACATTTTTGGAAACAAGGGGGTCCCTCATATAAGGATCATAGCAGGACTTTGTCATTTCCCTATTAGAATTTATCTAAAAACAATGTATTCTCCTTTGATGGAAAATGTACCTTCAGATAAGGAGAACAGCGATGGGGGCGGTTTGTGCCCCCACGTATGCGTGTCTCCATTTGGGGGCTTGGGAAATATTGGCTATATTTGAGACCTCAGTGGAACCTTTGATGAAAGGGTGTCACTGTGGGTCAGATAGTGGACGATGTACTTGTCCTATGGGATGGTACCAAATCTGAGTATGAAAGAATTTTTGGAAATTCTAAATAATAATTGATAAAAATATTTTCCTTACCTCAGAGATAAGCGAAAGAGAAGTTAACTTTTCTGGACTTAACCCTTAAAAAAGAGGGTAATGTTTATTGTGACAGAGAATTTTAGAAAAGAGAAATGCTACTAACAACATTATTGCATGCCAGTAGCAAACCATCCAGAACATCTGAAGAGGGGAATCCCATATGGTCAATTCCTCTGTCTGAGGAGGAATTGTTTCCTCATTAACAAAGTTTGATTACCATGCTTCTCTTATGAAAGAAAGGTTCCTTAAAAAGGGGCTATTCTAATAAATGCATAAAGAAAGCATTATGGAAGGCCAGAAATGTACCAAGAGATAGACTTCTGTATGATCAAAAGAGAAAAAGTGAAAGTAATCAAATCAGGTTTTATTACGAAATATAATGACCAATGGGAAGAAATTAAAAATATAATGAAGAGGAACTGGCAGATTCTGTGTCTGGATGGCAGAATTAAAAAGGTGGTAGGAGAGTTATCCACAAATGGTTTGCTAGGAAGGCTCCTAATCTGATGGATAGACTTGTCAGGAGTCAGTTTGTGAGGGGACCCTCAAATTCAGATTGGCTGAGGAAAAACAGAGGGATAAAAGGCAGTTTCCCTTGTGGACACTGTGTGTACTGTGTCCATATGGACAGTACAAAGCAGTTTTCGTTTTTTTCTCAAAAAGTCTTTGATATACGATATTTCTTTAATTGTAAATCTGAAGGGGTTATCTATCTTCTACGGTGTTCCTGCCCAGTCTTTTATGTAGGTAAAACGAAGAGTGTAATAAAGGACCGGGTTCAGGAACACCGTGATGATATTTTGTATGCTAGAGATACTAACGTATCGAAACATTTCAATTCTGTGCACAACCGGTGAAGTGGGGTCTCTCAAATTTATTGTGATTGATAAAGGGATTACTAATGGACGTGGAGGCGATAATGATAGAATCCTTCTCCAAAAGAGGCCAAGTGGATATATAGATTAGGTACTAGAATCCCTGTAGGCCTAAATGATAAATTGGAGTTTGCAAGTTTTTTGTAAAATTCTAAATATATTGATACCTATTTATCCTTTGTTGAAGGACAATAAGTAGGTCTTGAAAATGAATTGTGAGATGCTAGGAAACATTTAGACATACTAGGCTACAGATAAATATATCTTAGCACATGATTAGAAAGATATGTTTTGATACTTATTTTTCCTTTGTTGAAGGATAATGAGCAAAGTTTTTTGGAAATGAAAGAGTGAAAAAATATATAAAAAAAAAATGTGAGATGCTAAATAGAGTTTAAGCATATTTCCCCTGTAGGCCTAAATGATAAAGTGGAGTCTGCAAGTTTTTTGTACAGTTCTTAGTATATTGATGCTTGTTGTCCTTTGTTGAAGGACAACAATTAGGGTCTTGAAATGAATTGTGAGATGGTAGGATGCATTTAGACATACTAGGTTATAGATAAATATGTCTTAGTGCATGATTAGAAAGGTATGTATCAAAACTTATGTATCCTTTGTTGAAGGATAAAGAGCAAAAAAAGAAAAATGGAAAAATATGTAAAAAATATAAGCAAATATTGAGGTGCTAAATAGTGTTTAAGCATATTAAGATATAGATAAGTTTAGCAGGTTGTCCGGTTTTGTGAATGTTATGGTGAGTGAGTGGAAATGTAAAACCTAAATCATGGGAGTACATTGTGGCTGTTCCTTAAGGAATTACATGTGAATGGCTATGTTGTAGTACTCCAATAAGTGAAATCTGTATATACATATAAGTTTGTTTTCGAGAAAGGGCAATGAAATATGTTTGTATTAATCTGGTTGATTGACCTTCCCCTTTAAGAAAAAAAGAAATAACACATATTGGCTGGCCAATTGGATACCACCAGGTGCTTTATAAGTAGGAGGTCCTATGATTGAAACTAAGGTATGCCCTGATGAGCCCCTGAAACACGTTTACTGTGGGGGTGAAACGTGCGTTGGCACTTGTGTGTGTTTTATCATGGAGAAGAGTCGACTATACTTCATGATATTCTATGTGTGAACTACTCTCATTTTTTACTACCTGTAGGCTGTTATCATTGGTTTGTAACAGTGTGAGCAACTCTGCATCAAGTTAACAAAGCTGATACACTGCTGTGCATGGTACATCTTGGTAAGAAAGCATACAAAGTACTAAGTGTGAGGCGTGGCTCACTACCTGTGTGAATATAAAGTGGAGTGGAACTGATAGCTTGCTATATAAAGTTTGGTACATCTGTGGTAAGATCACCTGTATACTTTGTATATGCTCACTATGCAATTTGCTGCCTAAGGTACATCTCTTGGTAAGAACGGGTATATAATATCCATTACGAAGATTTCTGCATTTGCAAACAAAGGCCTAGATTTGGAGTTTTGCGGTAGCCGTGAAAACCAGCGTTAGAGGCTCCTAACGCTGGTTTTAGGCTACCGCCGGTATTTGGAGTCAGTCAGGAAAGGGTCTAACGCTCACTTTTCAGCCGCGACTTTTCCATACCGCAGATCCCCTTACGTCAATTGCGTATCCTATCTTTTCAATGGGATCTTCCTAACTCCGGTATTTAGAGTCGTGTCTGAAGTGAGCGTTAGAAATCTAACGACAAAACTCCAGCCGCAGAAAAAAGTCAGTAGTTAAGAGCTTTCTGGGCTAACGCCGGTTCATAAAGCTCTTAACTACTTTTCTCTAAAGTACACTAACACCCATAAACTACCTATGTACCCCTAAACCGAGCCCCCCCCACATCGCCGACACTCGATTAAATATTTTTAACCCCTAATCTGCCGACCGCCACCTACGTTATACTTATGTACCCCTAATCTGCTGCCCCTAACACCGCCGACCCCTATATTATATTTATTAACCCCTAATCTGCCCCCCCTCAACGTCGCCTCCACCTGCCTACACTTATTAACCCCTAATCTGCCGACCGCAAAGCGCCGCTACTTACGTTATCCTTATGTACCCCTAATCTGCTGCCCCTAACACCCGCCGACCCCTATATTATATTTATTAACCCCTAATCTGCCCCCCACAACGTCGCCTCCACCTGCCTACAATTATTAACCCCTAATCTGCCGAGCGGACCGCACCGCTATTATAATAAAGTTATTAACCCCTAATCCGCCTCACTAACCCTATAATAAATAAGTATTAACCCCCTAATCTGCCCTCCCTAACATCGCTGACACCTAACTTCAAACATTAACCCCTAATCTGCCGACTGGAGCTCACCGCTATTCTAATAAATGTATTAACCCCTAAAGCTAAGTCTAACCCTAACACTAACACCCCCCCTAAATTAAATATAATTTTAATCTAACGAAATTAATTAACTCTTATTAAATAATTATTCCTATTTAAAGCTAAATACTTACCTGTAAAATAAATCCCTAATATAGCTACAATATAAATTATAATTATAATATAGCTATTTTAGGGATTAATATTTATTTTACAGGTAACTTTGTATTTATTTTAACCAGGTACAATAGCTATTAAATAGTTAAGAACTATTTAATAGCTAAAATAGTTAAAATAATTACAAATTTACCTGTAAAATAAATCCTAACCTAAGTTACAATTAAACCTAACACTACACTATCAATAAATAAATTAAATAAAATACCTATAATTATCTACAATTAAACCTAACACTACACTATCAATAAATTAATTAAATACAATTCCTACAAATAAATACAATTAAATAAACTAACTAAAGTACAAAAAATAAAAAAGAACTAAGTTACAAAAAATAAAAAATATTTACAAACATTAGAAAAAATATTACAACAATTTTAAACTAATTACACCTACTCTAAGCCCCCTAATAAAATAACAAAGCCCCCCAAAATAAAAAAATTGCCCTGCCCTATTCTAAATTACAAAAGTTCAAAGCTCTTTTACCTTACCAGCCCTGAACAGGGCCCTTTGCGGGGCATGCCCCAAGAAATTCAGCTCTTTTGCCTGTAAAAAAAAACATACAATACCCCCCCCCAAACATTACAACCCACCACCCACATACCCCTAATCTAACCCAAACCCCCCTTAAATAAACCTAACACTAAGCCCCTGAAGATCTTCCTACCTTATCTTCACCATATCAGGTTCACCAATCGATCCAGAAGAGCTCCTCCGATGTCCTGATCCAAGCCCAAGCAGGGGGCTGAAGAGGTCCATGATCCGGCTGAAGTCATCACCCAAGCGGGAGCTGAAGAGGGTCCATGATCCGGCTGAAGTCATCACCCAAGCGGGGAGCTGAAGAGGTCCATGATCCGGCTGAAGTCATCATCCAAGCGGGAGCTGAAGAGGTCCATGATCCGGCTGAAGTCTTCTATCAACGGCATCTTCATCTTCTTTCTTCCGGATCCATCTTGCAGACCTCCGACGCGGAACATCCTGCTGGCCCGACGGACTACCGACGAATGAAGGCTCCTTTAAGGGACGTCATCCAAGATGGCGTCCCTCGAATTCCGATTGGCTGATAGGATTCTATCAGCCAATCGGAATTAAGGTAGGAATGGATGACGTCCCTTAAAGGAGCCTTCATTTTATGCAGCTCTGTGGTGTTACTTTACCACTGCATGTATAAGTGATATATTAGAGCTCTACCTGTTTTGGATTTTATAGCTATCTGATACAGGAAATGGTACTAATTGTGTGATTTAATGATCAGGCTTGTATTATTATTGATATGAGATGTAGTTCTGGTTTTAATTTGTATATAGTGGTGTGGTTGTATGTTTCTGCTCTATTTTTGAGATGGCAGGGAATGTTTGGGCAAACTTCTTTTGTAAATGCTATATGAGTTTAATAAATTGTTGAATTCACCTCATATGTGTGCCGTTTTTATTCCCTTTCTTTTTTAGAGGATTATTGTATTCTCTAATATTTTTCTCTCTCCTTTTTAGTAAGATATAATTTGTTAAGAGGGAGGCACCGTGAGGTTTATAAGTGGTATATACTACTCTCTCATTTCTTCTATAATATTCTGTAATTTAGTGTTTGTTTTTTTTGTACTTTAGTTTTATTTAATTTAATTGTAATTAATTGTAGTTAGTTTAGGTAATTAATTTAATTATAGTGTAGTGTTAGGTGTAATTATAACTTAGGTTAGGGTTTATTTTACAGGTAAATTTGTACTTATTTTAGCTAGGTAGTTATTAAATAGTTAATAACTATTGTGCCTAGTTAAAATAAATACAAACTTGCCTGTAAAATAAAAATAAATCCTAAAATAGCTACAATGTAACTATTAGTTATATTGTAGCTGTCGTAGGGTTTATTTTACAGGTAAGTATTTAGTTTTAAATAGGAATAATTTTTTTAATTGTATTAATTTTTGTTTAGATGATTTAAAATTATATTTAAGTTAGGGTGGGGTTAGGGTTAGACTTAGGTTTAGGGGTTAATATATTTATTATAGTGGCCGGCGACGTTGGGGGCGGCAGATTAGGGGTTAATAATTGTAGTTGGATGGCGGCGACATTGTGGACGGCAGATTAGGGGTTAATAAATATAATGTAGGTTGCGGCGATGTTGGGGCAGCAGATTAGGGGTTCATAACTATAATGTAGGTGGCGGCGGTGTCCGGAGCGGCAGATTAGGGGTTAATAATATAATGCAGGTGGCGACGATGTCGGGGGCGGCAGATTATGGGTTAATAAGTGTAAGATTAGGGGTGTTTAGACTCGAGGTTCATGTTAGGGGTGTTAGGTGTAGACATAACTTTTATCTCCCCATAGGAATCAATGGGGCTGCGTTAGGAGCTGAACGCCTGGGTTTTTTTCAGCCGACTCAGCCCCATTGATTCCTATGGGGAAATCGTGCATGAGCACGTTTAACCAGCTCACCGCTACCATAAGCAGCGCTGGTATTGAGGTGAGATGTGGAGCTAAATTTTGCTCTCTGCTCACTTTTTTTGAGGGCTAACGCCAGGTTGAAAAAAAACCTGTAATACCAGCACTGTCTTAAGTGAGCGGTGAGAAAAAAATTAGCGTTAGCACCGCACACCCATTACCGACAAAAACTCGTAATCTAGTCGAATGTATCCAAAGTCGATGAATATATTGTTGGCAGTCCCCGGTAAGTGGGTGTCTGTTACCTTATTCCTTCAGGGTAAAGTCCCGGTATAGTAGACTTCTGTGGGGATCCGAGTGTGTAGCTGTTTTGATCACGTGTGTGGGAGCTGTCTGGATGCTTCGATCCTATGGCTAGAAATGGTTTCTTTCAAAACCAAAGCGATTTCCCAGCTGAGTTACGTATCCGCTCTTAAGTGCACCTAGCACGCAGAATACCTTGAAATACTTGTAAAAGCTTCTTTTGACAGGAAACTTATTTGGCCGGCCGTGTGCCCAAAATCCTTGTCAGTTGTAATGCAGAAATATGTAGATACAGCCACAGGCTCCAGTGTCTGTGCTGATTCGCCGGTCTCTCGGCTCAAAGTTTCCCTGTATCAGGGTCCCAGCAAACAGCTGCGTTCTCTATCTTAGAGATGTAGAATATTTAGAATATATAGATTATTTATACTGCAACCAATATTCCTTGCTCTTGCTTTATAGGGACTATAGATAGCTCAAGTTTCTATACTCCACTGTCTCGACCGCAGACAGTGGATTGATGAACAGGGTAGAATATAAGGAGGACCCTGGTGGAATATCACTTTAACACCTCCTACCTTAGTAAACGTTAGCGTGTCATTAGCTAAAGATAATATAAACCATCACCCAAATCTCCTGTTAACCTAAGCAGTACACTCAGATTGATTGAATATTGTTGCCCTCTCACATTCAATGGTTCTACCCTTAACAATAAAAACAAGTAAAGCATTAACTGAATATATTATATAAAACTAAACATATTAAGATAGTTATCATCTAAATGGGTACCAATTACTTAGAGTGATATGACTTAAAACATTTTAAAGCAACAAAATACCAGCTCTATATCGACTAGAAAAATACCAGGCTACTTCTAATGTCCTTGAATAAGGAGCTGAAATGTTCTGTCAAACTGACACAGTCCACCTGCAGATCAAGCCAAAAGCCCTCATAGAGAGTGTTAGGTGGATTGCCCGTAAGAACCCAGCTTGCGTAGGGCCTGACCATCACAGTGTGAGAACAAGACCCACAGAGCAGGAGACAGTCTCATCCAATTCCGGACTTGTAAAATTCAGCCAAGGCATGTGTCCACCATGGCAAAGTGACCAGCGTGTTGGGAATGGCCGCTCCTCTCTGTAGCTCATCTAGACCCAAGCCTTGCAATGTACTCCATTAGCGGAACTAGCTCTGGTAGCCTGTCCATCTCTACTTTAGGTCTAGACTTTCCATCCAGAGACACACAGGACACAGACGTCGCCAGCACTCTTATACCGTTTTACCGGACAGACCCGCTACCGGTGAGTATTCCAAAAGATCCAGACTTGGGTTGTACACTGCCCCCCTAACATATGGCGTTGAGGTCTCCCGATCATTATCAGGACTGCACTCTCTGGGCACTGTCTGTAGAGATGGGCGTGTTGGTGAGCCAAGTGCTGTGTAAGAGTAGTACGTGTCTGAAGTAACAGTTCTCAGCATCGTCACAACATTTAGCTCAAATATGTCTAAGCACCAACTCAAGCGCTCAGCGAGCTCTGCAAATATATGATCTGTGAAAGGTGCCATAGCTGAGGAGGTAGCCCGTGTAACAGGAAATCCTGGCCTGACTAGAATGTTTCTATGAGGTCTAATTATCAGAGTAGAGTTCAGGTCTATCTCAGTCCTCAGTGATAGAGCCTTTGTTCGTCTCTTGTTCATTTAGTTGAATTAGTTGAAGAGAGGTGTGCATGTAAACCACTTTACAGGATCTCATTCTGCCCCGTCCTCAGGAGCTGGGACCTCCATAGCAGTTATGGCGCACCAGATTTTCAGTAGCCCATCCACATGGTACCTGATGTATCTACAGGATTTCTTGGCATTAAAGACCACTGAGTCATTTCCCAGGTGTCTTAAGTCACTCTGCCCCCTGAACATGTCTCCAAATAAAGGAGATTTATCAGCCAAATTAAAAGTTTATTAGGAGCATGTCATGGAGCAGATAGATTGTGCGGCCATTTTCCAAAGTGGTTAGCTCCACCCTTTTGTTTGTATATTAAATCTGCATATGCACTTTTATCTTGCCCATCACAATTATTAACCTATTCCTTTACATATCTTGTAACATTGATTTACACCTTTAGCCTTGGCGCTCCTAACTTACTTTTTTGATTGCATTCTTCTTTTACCTAATGTGGGGGATACTTAGGTATATTTAGGAGCTTGGTGTATTACTCAGACGCACACTCCTCATTTGTTTGTAATTAGATTTAACAAACAGCGGATGCTGCAATCTACCCCCCGTAGTTTCAGGTTCCCCTGAAACAAGTTAAGAAGCAGCGGTCATCAACTCGTCGCCACCTCTGAGGCGGCGGACAGCAATTATCCGGATTGCTGTCGTGTGGTCGATTGGCTGCGAATTTGCAGGGGGGTGGCATTGCACAAGCATTTCACATAGAAATGCTTGTGCATGTTAAATGCCAACAGCGTATGCAGATCATGTCCACCCGCGTCATAATAAATTGGCCCTTAGGGTTGGCAAACAGTTGAAATTTGCTATGTATTTTTCTGAAAACAAAGTCCTTGTAAGTCTATATATCTCTATATATGTGTTAGGTCTTTTTATATCTATTCCCAGGTATCTTCATTTGCACCTTGATGAAATCCAACACTCCCAACATTCTCTTTTCTCTAACCATAATGTAGTTGTTACAGTGAGATTGCATAAATGTTGTCGGTTCAGTGAGAATGAAGTTTGTACCTTACTGTCTTCCTCATGTCTCACAACCTGCCCGCTTGACCCTCTCCCCTTCACATATAATAACTTTTTCTTCTTCCATCCTCACTCATGCTCTTACTCACATCTTCAGCCTATCCCTTTCAACTGTTTCATTCTTATTTCAAACATGCAAAGGTCACTCCCATACTCAAAAAACCTTGACCCTAATTCTCCTGCAAACTGCTGCTCCATAGCACTGCTTCCACTAACATCAAAACTGTCTAACCCACTTCCTGTCCTCCAACCTCTTGCTTGACACCCTGAAATCTGGGTTCCATCCCCAACACTCACCCCGACCTACAAAGCCCTTACCACTGCCGCTCCCCACTAACTTTCCTCACTAATCAACAAATATACTCCAGCCCCACCCCCTAAGATCCAACAATGACCTGCTCCTTGCGTCTTTTATCATCACCTCTTCCCATGCTAGACTTCAGGACTTCTCTCGGTTAGCACCAACGAACTCGAATGCCCTACCTCGCGCTGTCAGACTTTGCCCCTAATCTATCTTCTATAAAGGGACAGTCAAGTCCAAAAAAAACTTTCATGATCTAAATAGGGAATGTAATTTTAAACAATTTTCCAATTTACTTTTATCACCAATGTTGCTTTGTTCTCTTGGTATTCTTAGTTGAAAGCTAACCCTAGGAGGTTCATATGCTAATTTCATATGTTTCATATAGACAACATTGAGCTCATGCACCTGAAGTTACCCTGGAAGTGAGCACTGATTGGCTAAAATGCAAGTCTGTCAGAAGAACTGAAATAAGGGGGCAGTATGCAGAAGCTTAGATACAAGGTAATCCCAGAAGTAAAAAGTGTTTCTATAACAGTGTTGGTTATGCAAAACTTGGGAATGGGTAATAAAAGGATTATCTTTATTTTTAAACTACAAAAAATTATGGTGTTGACTGTCCCTTTAAACACTCCCTAAAGACATTTTGTTCAGGGAAGCCCACCACCCAACTCAGTAACAAATAAATTCCACCTACCTAATAATTATCCTCATCTAAGTCTGTATTAACATCATTCTCACCCTTGCAGTCCTCCCCTCCCGTATCTCAAACCCCATACCCTTCTATATTGTAAGTTCCCATGGGAATAGGGCCCTCAATTCCACCTTGACAAATTTTGTCTTGTCTCTTGCAAGTATTGTACCATTGTATCAATTGTACCCATGGACAAGCGCGGCAGAATGTTGGTGCTTTATAAATAAAGTATAATAATTGCATGAATGTGATTGTAAGAGTGATATTGTATAAACACAGTTATTAGAGTGAGGGTTACATAAACACAGATGTTTAGAGCGTGATTACATACATGCGGTTGTTATAATGATATTGCATAAACGCCGTTTGTACAGTTAGATTGTATAAGCATGCTGTGTTAGAGTGAAATTACATAAATGTGGTTGGTACAGTGCAGGGGTCAAGTCAATCGGGAACGCATGGGAACAGAGTTCCTACACTATTTTTACAGGAGGAACTAAGTTCCCTCAGGACAGAGAACAGAAATGCTTCAGTAAACACTGCTGCTGCTGGGTGTGAGAAGCTGGATCACAATCTGTTTAGAGGGATAGTGAGATTCTCTAGTAATGGGCAGTAACATTTCCTACAATACACTAAAAGCAAGCCTGTCAGTGGTCCTGCTGTGTGATCACCCCGCACTTTGTGGAACACATGGTGCTTACATTTCTGTGTGGCTTGCTCTGGGGTTATTTAGCTTCCCTCAGCAGAAATAGGACTATTGCACTTTTAGTGGGTGAGACTCTGTGACATAGGAGGATTCTCAGGCCCAAAGGGCAACCATTCAACCCTTCATTGGATTTAATTTGCTTTCATTAACCAAAGTATATAGATCATATACATATAAATACAGTGTGTGTATATATATATATATATATATATATATATATATATATATATACCAAAATTCATTAAAATTATGGGGGGAGATAAAAAACTGAAATTAAAATCCTCCATGTCTCAAAATTAAATCAATGTAAATATTTGCATAGGAAAATTAGTACATCTAGGCAAGTATCCCCGCTTGCTTTTCCCCAGAAATTCTTAATATACAATGTTTCCAATGCACAAGAGAATTGTGGGTAAGATATGCAAAATTAGATATGCAAATTCTTATTTTTTTTGCTTCAAAAATACTGTTTTGACACAGCGATCCTTTTTAAACAGGATTATGACAGCAAACCAGAAATCACTCACTAGACAAGCCTGTTTCGTTCTTTTTGGAACTCATCAGTAGAAGATAGATTTCTGGTTGCTGTATTGGAAAAGCTATTTTCATGGTTAAAACCAAATTCATTAAAATTATGGGGGTAGATAAAAAACTGAAATTAAAATCCTCCATGGGGTCTAGTTATCAAGCCGTCAAACCTCAAATACGCTGGAATTCCGCAGCGTATTTGTGGCGAGGGCTGATTCGCCTTAGTTATCAAAGGCTAGAGACCGTCAAAAGTAGAATTTTGTGACGTAAACTTCGATCCGCTGGACTCAGTCCGACACAGATTGATTCTTAGGTCACTCCAGATGTTCCGCACACAAGTGCGGCACAATCTGACTACTTTTGCTAGTTATCAAAAAACTAGCAGGTACGCTCGGCACTTTTACGGCCCAGCGTACCTGGTTTTCAATCCGCCACCCTGGAGGCGGCGGATCTGAACAGCCAATAGAATGCGAGCTCAATCTGATTGGCTGATTGGATCAGCCAATCGGATTGAACTTGAATCTGATTGGCTGATTCATCAGCCAATCAGATTTTTTCCTACCTTAATTCCGATTGGCTGATAGAATCCTATCAGCCAATCGGAATTGAAGGGACGCCATCTTGGATGACGTCCCTTAAAGGAGCCTTCATTCGTCGGTATTCCGTCGGTAAAGAAGGATGTTCCGCGTCGGCGGGATGAAGATTGAAGGACTCGCTTGGAAGATGACATCGCCCGGATAGAAGACTTCTTCAGCGGCCTCTTGGAAGATGACATCGCCCGGATAGAAGACTTCTTCAGCGCCTCTTGAAGATGACATCGCCCGGATAGAAGGACTTCTTCAGCGCCTCTTGGAAGATGACATCGCCCGGATAGAAGACTTCTTCAGCTCCCTTGGAGGATAACTTTCTGCCGCTCCGGATGTCCTCTTCGGTTCCATCGCTGCTCGGCTGAGTGAAGACGACTCAAGGTAGGATGATCTTCAGGGGATTAGTGTTAGGTTATTTTAAGGGGGGTTTGGGTTAGATTAGGGGTATGTGGGTGGTGGGTTTTAATGTTGGGGGGGGTTGTATTTTTCTTTTACAGGCAAAGAGCTGAATTCTTTGGGGCATGCCCCACAAAAGGCCCTTTTAAGGGCTGGTAAGGTAAAAGAGCTTTGAACTTTTTTAATTTAGAATAGGGGTAAGCATTTTTTTATTTTGGGGGGTTTGTTATTTTATTAGGGGGCTTAGATTAGGTGTAATTAGCTATTAGCTTAAAATTGTTGTAATATTTTTTAAATGTTTGTAACCTATTTTTTTTTTTGTAACTTAGCTTTTTTATTTTTTGTACTTTAGTTAGTTTATGTAATTGTATTTAATTGTAAGTTATTTGTAGTTAATTTATTTAATTTATTTAATGATAGTGTAGTGTTAGGTTTAATTGTAAACTTAGGTTAGGATTTATTTTACAGGTAATTTTGTATTTCTTTTAGCTAGGTAGTTATTAAATAGTTAATAAACTATTTAATAACTATTCTAACTAGCTAAAATAAATACAAAGTTACCTGTAAAATAAATATAAATCCTAAGATAGCTACAATGTAATTATTAATTACATTGTAGCTATCTTAGGGTTTATTTTACAGGTAAGTATTTAGTTTTAAATAGGAATAATTTATTTAAGTATAGTGTAGTGTTAGGTGTAATTGTAACTTAGGTTAGTTTTTATTTTACAGGTATATTTCTCTTTATTTTAGCTAGGTAAGCTATTAAATAGTTAATAACTATTTAATAGCTATTGTACCTAGTTAAAATAAATTTGAAATTTGCCTGTAAAATAAAAATAAATCCTAAGATAGCTACAATATAATTATTATTTATATTGTAGCTATATTAGGGTTTATTTTAAAGGTAAGTATTTAGTTTTAAATAGGATTAATTTAGTTAGAAACATAGAAACATAGATATTGACCGGCAGATATGAGCCATAGGCCCAGCAAGTCTGCCCGACCTTACCTAACAGTATAAACTTATCTAGTTCGTAGGATAGCCCTTATGCTTGTCCCATGCATTTTTAAAGTCCCCCACAGTGTTTGTTGCTACTACCTCTTGAGGAAGTTTATTCCATAAATCAATCACTCTTTCGGTAAAGAAGTGCTTCCTCAAATTACTCCTGAATCTACTACCCTTTAGCTTGAGCTCATGACCCCTTGTTCTTGAATTTTCCATTTTATGTAAAAATACCCACAGCCTCAGTTTTACTAAACCCTTTAATGTACTTGAAAGTTGCTATCATATCACCTCTTTCCCTTCTCTCCTCTAAGCTATACATATTTAGGTCATTGAGCCTATCCTGGTAAGTTTTATTTTTTAGACCATGTACCATTTTGGTAGCCCTCCTTTGCACAGATTCAAGTTTGTTAATATCCTTCTGAAGATATGGTCTCCAGAACTGCACACATACTCAAGATGAGGCCTAACTAATGATCTATAAAGTGGCATAAGAACCTTACTATTTCTGCTGCAAATACCTCTACCAATACATCCAAGCATTCTGCTAGCCTTACTCGCTGCATTACTACATTGTTTACTAAGTTTTAAATCATCTGAAATAATAATTCCCAAGTCCTGTTCCTCGTCTGTAACAGTCAGTAAAGTGTCATTGAGTCTGTAATTAATCATTTGGATTTTTTCTTTCCTAAATGCATTATTTACACTTTGCTGTGTTAAACTTTTGTCCAATCCTCCCAATTGTTGTATATCACTTCTCATTTTGTCTACCCCCCCTGGAACATCCACTCTGTTGCAAATTTTTGTATCATCTGCAAAGAGACATACTTTCCCCTGTAGCCCTTTGCTGATATCGCAGATAAATATGTTAAACAAAAAAAGAAAAAAAACAGGCCCCAGAACTGTCCCTGAGGAACACCACTAGTAACAGCCCCCTCTGCTGAATGAACTCCATTTACTAAGACACTTTGTTTTCTGTCCTTAAGCCAGCATTCCACCCAGTTCACAATTTTTGAATCTAGACCAAGGAGATATAGTTTGTGAATAAGTTTATTGTGTGGGACGGTGTCAAATGCTTTACTGAAATCTAGATATGCTACATCAACTGCTCCTCCCTTGTCTAATACTTTTGTTACATAATCAAAGAAGTCAATTAGATTAGTCTGACATGATCTCCCTGAAGTAAAACCATGCTGATTTTGGTCCTCTAAATTGTTTGTCTTTATGTAAGTCATAATTCTTTCTTTTAAGAGGCTTTCCATTAATTTCCCTACTACTGAAGTTAAACTAACTGGCCTGTAGTTGCCAGATTCTTCTCTACTGCCCTTTTTATGAAGGGGTATTACATTTGCTATTCTCCAATCATCTGGGACAGCTCCTGTTAATAGTGACTGATTAAACAGATCAGTTAATGGGGACAGTTAGCACTGATCGAAGTTCTTTTAAAACCCTTGGATGAATATTATCAGGGCCCCACTGCCTTTGTAACATTTATTTTTGATAATGCTAACAAAAACCTCATCCTCTGTAAAAAGATTACTGTTAAGCTTGTTTCTATTTTGCGTAGCATCCCTTAATGTAGACATTGTATCTTCACAATCTTTAGTGAAAACAGAACAGAAGTAATCATTGAGACAGTCTGCAATCTGCTTATCTCCTTCTATTATTCTACCATTAACTGATTTCAATTTTACTATTCCTACCTTATTTTTTCTTCTTTCACTGATATATCTAAAGAATGTTTTGTCCCCATGTTTTACTGACTGTGCTATCTTCTCTTCTGCATGAGCTTTAACCTTCCTAATTAACTGCTTAGTCTTTTTTTGTTGGAGTCTCCATATTTTCATATCATCATCTGCTTGTGTGTGTCTGTAATTTTTTGTCTTTACAGCATGTGCTACTTCTTTGGAAAACCAAATTGGTTTCCGCTTTCTTTTACTTTTACAGACATGTCTAATACAGTGTGCATAATAGAAATATTATTTAGATTTATTTAATTAATATTTAAGTTAGGGGGGTGTTAGGGTTAGTGTTAGACTTAGGTTTAGGGGTTAATAAATTTATTACAGTGGGCGGCGGTGTAGGGGGGGCAGGATAGGGGTTAATAAATTTATTATAGGTGGCGACGGTGTAGGGGGGCAGGATAGGGGTTAATAAATTTAATATAGGTTGCGGCGGGGGTCAGGGAGCGGCGGTTTAGGGGTTAAACTATTTATTTCCGTTTGCAGCGAGGTGCGGGATCAGCAGGATAGGGGTTAATAACTTTATTATAGAGGGCGGACGGTATAGGGGGGGGGCAGGATAGGGGTTGCTAGGTATAATGTAGGTGGCGGTGGCTCCGGGGAGCGGCGGTTTAGGGGTTAATACATTTATAAGAGTTGCGGCGGTGTCTAGGAGCGGCGGTTTAGGGGTTAATACATTTATAAGAGTTGCTGCGGTGTCTAGGAGCGGGCGGTTTAGGGGTTAGCAACTTTATTTAGTTGCGGGGGGCTCCGGGTATAGAGGGCGACGGTATAGGGGGGTAGAACAGTGTAGTTAGTGTGGGTGCTTAGTGACAGGCTAGCAAGAAAGCTGTAAAAAAAGCCGAAGAGCAGCAAGATCGGATGAGTGATAACTATCACAGTCCGCTGCTCATCGCCCCCGTACTTGGTGCGCGGATTTTTGACAGCTTTTTTGATAACTTAGGCAAATTTTTGCAGGTCCGCGGCGGCGATGTGAGGCGAGCTTAGGCGGGCGTATTGGGCCGGCAAAGGCAGGAAAAGTAGACACGATGATAACTACCCCCCCATGTCTCAAAATTAAATCAATGTAAATATTTGCATAGGAAATTAGTACATCTAGGCAAGTATCCCCGCTTGCTTTTCCCCAGAAATTCTTAATATACAATGTTTCCAATGTACAAGAGAATTGTGGGTAAGATATGCAAATTAGATATGCAAATTCTCAGTTTTTTTGCTTCTCTAGGCTTGTCTAGTGAGTGATTTCTGGTTTGCTGTCATATTCCTGTTTAAAAGGATCGCTGTGTCAAAACAGTATTTTTGAAGCAAAAAAACTGAGAATTTGCATACCTAATTTGCATGTCTTACCCACAATTCTCTTGTGCATTGGAAACATTTTATATTAAGAATTTCTGGGGAAAAGCAAGCGGGGATACTTGCCTAGATGTACTAATTTCCTATGCAAATATTTACATTGATTTTATATATATATATATATAAAACAATATTAATTGTGAGGGGGTGGAAGTCTTAGTGAGTTCCCATACTTTTTTACCCCTGGTACAGTGAGATTACATAAATCCAGTTATTAGTGTGAGATTGTAGAAACGTGTTTGGTACAGTATAAGTATAAATGTGGTTGGAAGAGTGAGATACAGTTTTGCAGCTCATTGCTTTCAATGGTAGAAATGGGGCCCTTTATACAAAACACGTTTTACAGTGTGAGAAATATTTCAATATTATTTATTTTAAAATAAAATATTTGTGCTTAAAACTTTATTACATGATAAACAGTTACAGTTGAATGTAAATGTCAGCCAATAGAATCTATTTATGACCTCTCAGACTTTTGTCTTGGAAAAAATTAATAATGATCAAGAGCCAAAGACTACAGTTGTGTTTTTAATACATCAAAAGTATTTTTTTTTTGGCTTTATAGCTATTGTTTTGATGGATAGAAATTTTACATTATGCAACAGTCTTCTATTTTTTTCCCCCTTTGTCCATCCAATCAGCTAGATTACGAGTTAAGCGCGCTATATGGAAATTAACAAACGTAACAAAAGTTGCGTTATTTAACCCCCTATAGCGCAGCCATTACAAGTTTTTAAAAACCCGGCTTGTGCGTGCGATATGGTGCTTTTAAGCTCCATACCGCACAAAAAACCAAGCGCTGTTTTGACGTGCTCATGCACGCTTTCCCATAGACATCAATGGGGAGAGGGGGGGTCAGAAAAAAGTCTAACACCTGCGATTGCGGATAGAAAAGCTCCGTAACACAGCCCCATTGAAGTCTATGGGGGAAAAAAACTAACGTTTTAAACCTGACACCCTAACATAAACCCCGAGTCTAAACACCCCGAATCTGCCCCCACCGACATTGCCGGCACCTTCTTAATGTTATTAACCCCTAATCTGCCACCCCCGATATTGCAGACACCTAAATAAAACTATTAACCCTAATCTGCCGCTCCCGATATACTAAAGTTATTAACCCCTATTCCCCTGCACCCCAACATTGCCCACACTATAATAAATCTATTAACCCCTATTCCACCGCTCCCCATCATCGCTGCAACTAAATAAAGCTATTAACCCCTAAACCTCTGGTCTCCCACATCACTACCACTAAATAAATCTATTAACCCCTAAACCACCAGCCTCCCACATCGCAAAAAATGAAATTAAACTATTAACCCCTACACCAACCCCTAAACCTACTCTAACCCTAAACCTACCCCTAAACCTAACCCTAACACCCCCTAACTTTAACATAATTACAATAGAGCTAAATTAAAGTTACAATTATTAACTAACTAATACCTATTTAAAACTAAATACATATTTACCTGTGAAATAAAACCTAAGCTAGCTACAAAATAACTAATAGTTATATTGTAGCTACCTTAGGTTTTATTTTTATTTCACAGGTAAGTTTGTATTTATTTTTAAACTAGGTAGACTAGTTAGTAAATAGTTATTAACTATTTATTAACTACCTAGTTATAATAAATACAAACTTACCTGTAAAATAAAACTTTACACTAAAACCTAAAATTACAAAAAATAAAAAAACACTAAAATCACAAAAAAGAAAAAAAACCTACCATTACAAAAAAAACAAACGAAATTATACAAAAAATAAGAATTATTCCTATTCTAATACCCTTTAAAAAAAAAAAAAAAAAAAAAAAAAAAACCCAAAATAATAAACTAATCTAGAATAAAAGGGCCTTTTGTAGGGCATTGCCCTAAAGTTAACAGCTCTTTTGCTATAAAAAAACAAACACCCCCTAACAGTATACAAACCCCCAACCCCCAAACCCACAAAATAAAAATAAAGTAAAACCTAATCTACCCATTGCCCTGAAAAGGGCATTTGTGATGGGCATTTGCCCTTAAAAGGGCATTTAGCTCTTTTGCTGCACCAAGCCCTGGAGGCCGAATTATCAAGCCGTCAACTATGCTGCATTCGCCGGCACCCAATACGCTCGCCTAACATCGCCTAACATTGTGGCCGCGGACCTGAATACGCTCTCCATATTTATAAAAAAAAAGCTGTCAAAAAGCCTCGCACCAAGTACGGAGCGATGAGCAGCCGACTGTTGTTAACTAACAGTCATCGATCTCGCTGCTATTCGGCTTTTTCCCAACTTTATTTATATCCTGTCACTAAACACCCCCGCCACTATACTAAAATGTTTAACCCCTATTCCGCTGCTCCCCTGAGCCCACCGCAACTAAATAAAGTTATAAACCCCTATCCCCGCCGCTTCCCAGACCCCGCCGCAACTAAATAAATGTATTAACCCCCTAAACCCTGGCCTCCCACATCATCTCCCTGAAAAGAGCATTTGTATGGGCATTGCCATTAAAAGGGCATTAGCTCTTTTACTGCCCAGACCCATACTCTAAATTAAAAACCCACCCAAATAAACCCTTAAAAAGGGTTCCAACAGGACTATAGGATTTTTCCCCCTTAATTCTGATTGGCTAATTCTGAATTCTATCAAGCCAATCGGAATGTAAGAGACGCCATCTAGAATGACGTCATTTAAATTGAAACTTAATCCTGCCACAGACGTCGGAAGAAGAGGATGCTCCGTGCCGGATGTCTTGAAGATGGAGCCGCTCCGCGCCGGATGGATGAAGATAGAAGATGCCGCTTGGGATGAAGACTTCTGCCGCTTTGAAAACCTGTAAGTGGATCTTCTCGGGGAGCTAGTTGTTAGGTTTTTTGTTAAGGGTTTATTGGGTGGGTTTTAATTTTAGAGTAGGATCTGGGCAGTAAAAGAGCTGAATGCCCTGTTAAGGGCAATGCCCATACAAATGCCCTTTTCAGGGCAATGGGGAGCTTAGGTTTTTTAGATAGGGCTTTATTTGGGGGGTTTGGTTGTGTGGGTGGTGGGTGTTACTGTTGAGGGGTTGTTTCTATTTTTTTTTTACAGGGGGCCATTGGTAGTTTATTGTAGGCTAGGGGGTTTTCTTATTTGTGGGTGGGGCTTTTTTATTTTGATAGGGCTATTAGATTAGGTGTAAATAGTTTACATATTTATTTATTTTTTATTTTGTGTAACTTACTGTTTTTTATTTTGTGTAACTTAGTGGTTATTTTTTTGTAACTTAGTAATTTTTTTATAATAGATTTAAATAACTTAAGTAGGGTTAGGTTTTTAAATATGTAATCTAGTTAATTTTTGTTGTTAGTTTAATGTAATTTTAGTTTAATAGTTAGGGTAGGTTAATTAGTAGGTTAATATAGTTTAATTTAATTCTAAAGGTAAAAATTTATTATAAGATAGGATGAGTTCATATTTAATGTAAAGTTAGCTGGGTTGTTAGGTTTAGGGGGTTATAGCTTAATTTAGTTTATGGGCAATGTGAGGGGCTGGCGGTTTAGGGGTTAAGGGGTTAATAGGTTTAGTAAGTGGTAGTGATGTGGGAGGCCAGGGGTTTATGGGGTTAATAAATTTATTTAGTTGCGGTGGGCTCCGGGAGTGGTGGGATAGGGGTTAATACATTTATTTCGTTGCGGAGGGGTCCGGGAGCAGGGGGGATAGGGGGTTAATAACTTTATTAGAGTTGCTTTCGGTGTCAGGGAAGTAGGGCGGGATAGGGGTTAATAATATTATGTAGGTGACGGCGATGTCGGGGCGGCAGATTAGGGGTTTTTTAGGACTCAGGGAACATATTAGGGTGTTAGGTGTAAACATTAATTTGTTTTCTCTCCCATAGAAATCAATGGGATATCTGGCAGCATCGAACATAAAGCATTCACTGCTTTCAGACTCCATTGATTCCTATGGCATCCGCGCCTCCAGGGTGGCGGATTGAAAACCAGGTACGCTGGACCGGAATAGTGGCGAGCGTACCTGTTAGATATTTGTTAACTAGCAAAAGTTTTCAGATAGTGCCAAATTTGTATTCGGAACATCTGTAATGATGTAAGCATCGATCTGTGTCGGATTGAAACCGGCGGATTCGTATGTTACGTCACAAAGTTCAACTTTTGCCTGTCTGTAGGCTTTGATAAATAGGGCGAATCAGGCTCGCCACAAATTACACCGCAGAATTCCGGTGTATTTGTGATTGACGGCTTGATAAATAGGCCTCCTGATTTATAAATATAAAAAACCACCTCAAAATGAAAAAAAAAATACATGACACAAAATAACAAACAAATTATCAAAAATAATAAAAATTATTCCTATTCTAATTCCATTTAAAAAAAAACCCCACCCCAAAATAAAAAAAACCTAATCTAAGGGCCTTTCATAGGGCATTGCACTAAAGATATCAGCTCTTTTTCTGAAAAAAAAAAAAAAATTACCAAGACCCACTAAATTACAAACCCCACCCCCCCAAAATAAAAAAAAAACAATCTAAAAAACCTAAGCTACCCATGCCCTGAAAAGGGCTTTGTATGGGCATTTAGCTCTTTTGCTGCCCAAACCCTAATCTAAAAATAAAAACCCACCCAAAAAACCTTAAAAAAAACCTAACTTTAACCCCCCTGATGATCCACTTACAGTTTTTGAAGTCCCGTTGAACGATTTTCATCCCAGCGGCGAAGTGGGTCCATCCTGAAGACATCCGGCGCGGAGCATCTTCTTCATACGGTCACCGCCGTACACTGAATCTTCAATGCAAGAGAGCCGTTTCAAGATGCGTCCCTTGCATTCCTATTGGCTGAAAAATTTGAATCCGCCAATAGGAATTAGAGCTGCTAAAATCCTCTTGGCTGTTCAAATCAGCCAATAGGATTTAAGCAGCTCTCATTCTATGGGCTGATTCGAACCAGCCATAGAATGAGAGCTGCTTAAATCCTATTGGCTGATGTGAACAGTCAATAGGATTTTAGCAGCTCTAATTCCTAATGGCCTGATTCAAATTTTTCTGCCAAGAAGAATGCAAGGCACGCCATCTTGAAATCGAGTATCTAGCATTGAAGATTCAGTGTACAGCGGCGACAGTATGAAGAGGATGCTCCACGCCGGATGTATTCAGGATGGGACCCACTCCACGCTGCCAGGATCAAGAAAGAAGATGCCGCCTGGATGAAGATAGAAGAGGCCGCCTGGATGAAGACTTCTTGCCGCCTGGATGAAGGGCATTCAAGCGGGACTTCAAAAAAACTGTAAGTGGATCTTCAGGGGTTAGTGATAGTTTTTTTTTAGGGTTTCCTTTGGTGTGGCTTTTTTATAGTTTAGGGTTTGGGCCTTGTAAAGAGCTAAATGCCCTTTTAAGGGCAATGCCCATCCAAATGCCCTTTTCAGGGCAATGGGTAGCTTAGGGCTTTTTTTAGAGTTAGGTTTTTTTATTTCGGGGGGTATTTGGTTGGTTTTTTACAGGTAAAAAAGCTGTTTAATTTAGGGCAATGCCCTACAAAACGCCCTTTTAAGGGGACTATTGATAGTTTATTGTAGGCTAGGATTTTTTTTATTTTGGAGGTGGGCATTTTTATTTTGATAGGGCTTTTAGATTAGGTGTAATTGTTTTTATTTTGGATAATTTCGTTTGTTATTTTTCGTATATTTATTGTTTGTTATTTTTTATATTTTGTATTTAGATACTTTGTAATTTTTAGAGTAGTGTTAGGATTTTTTTAATGTGTAGTTTAGTTTTATTTAATTGGTAGTTAGTTTAAATTTATTTTAAAGGGACATGAAACCCATATGTTTTTCTTTCATAATTTAGAAAGAGCATGCAATTTTAAGCAAACTTTTCTAATTTACTTCTATTATCTAATTTGATTCATTCAACTTGATATTCCTTTGCTGAAAAGCCTTACTAGATTAGAGTTTGGCGGTAGCCGTCAAAACCAGCGTTAGGACCCCCTAACGCTGGTTTTGACGGCCGCTGGTATTTGGAGTCAGTCAGGAAAGGGTCTAACGCTCACTTTCCAGCCGCGACTTTTCCATACCGCAGATCCCCCTACGCCAATTGCGTATCCTATCTTTTCAATGGGATCTTTCTAACGCTGGTATTTAGAGTCTTGGCTGAAGTGAGCGTTAGAAATCTAACGACAAAACTCCAGCCGCAGAAAAAAAACAGGAGTTAAGAGTCTTTTTGGGCTAACCGCCGGTTCATAAAGCTCTTAACTACTGTAGTCTAAAGTACACTAACACCCATAAACTACCCTATGTACCCCTAAACCGAGGTCCCCCCACATCGCCGCCACTGTATTAATTTTTTTTAAACCCCTAATCTGCCAACCGCACACCGCCGCCCACCTACGTTTAACTTATGTACCCCTAATCTGCTGCCCCCTAACACAGCCGCCGACCGCTATATTATATTTATTAACCCCTAATCTGCCCCCCCACAACGTCGCCGCCAGCTACCTACAATAATTAACCCCTAATCTGCCGACCGGACCTCACCGCTACTATAATAAATGTATTAACCCCTAATCCGCCTCACTCCCGCCTTAATAACCCTATAAGAAATAGTATTAACCCCCTAATCTGCCCTCCCTAACATTGCCAACACCTAACTTCAAGTATTAACCCCCTAATCTGCCGACCGGAACTCACCGCTACTCTAATAAATGTATTAACCCCCTAAAGCTAAGTCTAACCCTAACACTAACACCCCCTAAGTTAAATATAATTTTATTCTAACAAAATAAATTAAATCTTATTAAATAAATTATTCCTATTTAAAGCTAAATACTTACCTGTAAAATAAACCCTAATATAGCTACAATATAACGAATAATTATATTGTAGCTATTTTAGGATTAATATTTATTTTACAGGCAACTTTGTATTTATTTTAACCAGGTACAATAGCTTTTAAATAGTTAATAACTATTTAATAGCTACCTAGTTAAAATAATTACAAAATTACCTGTAAAATAAATCCTAACCTAAGTTACAATTAAACCTAACACTACACTATCAATAAATTACTTAAATAAAATACCTACAATTATCTACAATTAAACCTAACACTACACTATCAATAAATTAATTAAATAAAATACCTACAAATAAATACAATTAAATAAACTAACTAAAGTACAAAAAAATAAAAAGAACTAAGTTACAAAAAATAAAAAAATATTTACATTAGAAAAATATTACAACAATTTTAAAACTAATTACACCTACTCTAAGCCCCATTATAAAATAACAAAAGCCCCCAAAATAAAAAAGTGCCCTACCCTATTCTAAATTAAAATAGGAAAAAGCTATTTTACCTTACCAGCCCTTAAAAGGGCCATTTGCGGGGCATGCCCCAAAGATTTTCAACTCTTTTGCCTGGGAAAAAAAAACATACAAACTGTAGATATGGGGTGCGATTAGAGATACTACACTCTTACTCTCCTATAGCTAATCCCAAAAAAAGAGTGTACTAACCTCATAAAAGTGCGCTCGTAGATTCAAAAGAAGTGTGTTGGAGGGATAGCGCTAATGAATAGCTGAGAGCTAATAAATCTGATGAAAACTCATATGAGATAAAACATCAATATATAAGGAAAATATAAGGAAAATATAATAAGATTGATTAAAAACTAGATGTATAAAAAATAGCAATGGAAATAAATGGATGTCAAAAAGGTGTAATAAATTAATGAATATATATCTGTGTTGCCAAAAAATCAATCAGATTGGATATATATGTTCAAATAAATAAATATTTATTACAACAATGTTAAAAAATAAATCTTAAAAACAACTCCTAAGAAAGATGCCGGCATCAATAAAAAACTACTCCCTAAATATAATAACAATTCCTAAATGTAATATTAATGACCTTAAAGGTGTACGTTTGGATGATCCGTTTACATATGTGTGATCTAGAATTCTAAACAAAATTATTAGCGATCTAGAATTCTAAACAGAATTATTAGCAACACATATAAGAATAACTTGTAACTATAGAGTCTATTGTCGGAAAATACTTAGTAGCAATGTTCCGTAATAGAAGTTATCCCGTTTGTAATATTGTTACCAGTTTTATCTCCTTAGAGGATAATATTACCGATTTGTCAGGTCCAAAGACAAGAATGTGGGGTTTGTTGTAAAAAGTAAATGTTTTCTCCGTATATGCTTTTTTTCCCGCTCTGCGGTCCGTCTTACACCATGGGTTTTTCAGCGTCTGTTCGCTCTCCCCCTTGTGTTGTCCGTCCTCACCACAGTGGATGTTCAACGTTTGAAATGATAGTGTTCTTAGATGGATCACAATCCGGGTTAGAGTTCAAGTGGTGATTCCCCAATAGTAAAGTGCCGTCGTGCAGTATTAGAGCCTAAAAGGTAATAAACTTTCCAAGCACTGTGGGTTCGTATTGGTAGGTCCTGGGGCAGGGATTATACATACAGAGACCAGCTCACAAGTATGCCGTGACCGCTCAATGTACCTGTCCTATCCACCAACGATACCTCAACTAGTTGAAAATAAAGTGATAAGTGTTCAGGGTTTAGTAAGCAAATTCTACGCGTTTCAGCCGCCAGGGGGCCTTTATCAAGATGCCTTACTAGATAGTTTGGCCATTTTAAATAGCCCTCTCTCTATTCTTATTGGATAATATCCAGCCAATAGTGTCTAAACCATTAGAAATCGGTATGAGGTTGTGTGAACTAGTGTGTTATAAAACCTTAGTCATATATTTAAACAAATATGTGATGTAAACGAAGTACTGTACATTGTTTTTTATCAATTCACATATATACATTTGACCCTATTATATCTGTTTTTCAATTTTTGAACCGGGGTATTTAATTGATTTGATACAATACATCCAATCTTGGCAACCTTTTAATTGAAATACAAAAAAACATATATATTGACAACAGTTATTTCAGCGTGTTTTAAAATGTTTTTACCAATAGTATGTTCCATAGTGATTTTAATAGCTGCAAGGGCATGTTTTTCGTAATGGTACATACTAAATATAATCTTATAACTAGTGAATAAGAGATTTTTTTAAAACTTATATCGGACAGGATGACAAAAAATATTTATAATATGGTTACTCCGACCAATTAGACTATGTTTAAAAAGTGATAAAAGCTAATTTGAATTATATAAAAAAAGGGATAAAAGCTAATTTAAATTATATAAAATATATATATATATAAATTAGAAATCTATAGTATATAAATCTTCATATCACATTTATATCAACATGCTCAGATCCATTTCGGAATTAAGGCCATGAGGGTGGAGGGTTTTGAAATTAAATATGAATTCTGCTTCTTTTTTCAATAGCACATTATTAATATTCCCTCCTCTACTCCCCAAATTAATCTGTTTTACACCCCAATATTTAAAATCCTTTAGACTCCCTTCATGTTTCTCTTTAAAATGATTATATAATTTAGTTTCTGAAGAGCCATGTTCTATTTTTAAAATGTGTTCGCGGATTCTGTCTCTTAGAATCCTGCTCGTCTGTCCAAAATTGCATGAACATTTAATGCAGTAAATTATATTTTTATCAGAACATCTTATTACTTGCTTCATTTTGAAACTGAAGCTAGTGTTGTGTGATTTTTATTTCTTTTATTTTATGGCTGTATTTGCAGGACTTGCAAGTGTTACATGGATAAAAAACCAATTAGTTTCTCTCCTTTCATATCCTCTATATGTAGAATGATGCTTTTTTTTCTTTGTATTTCACTGGGGGATAATAAACTCTTTAAGTTTCTGGCTTTTTTAAAGATTATGTCAGGGCTGATTTTTTACTTTATTTCCTAGTATATGGTCCTGTTTAATTAAATGCCAATGTTTTCTCAGGATTTTTTTTACTTCATAATGTTCTGAGCTGAACTCAGTGATAAAAGGCACAAATAGTTCATTAGAATTATTAGTAATTGATTTCTTTTTTGTTGATAATAGAGTGTTTCTATCAATTTTAGCAACCTCTTGTTGTACTTTACCTATTTTGTTGCTATCCATAACCTTTTTCTACAAATCTGGTTGTTAATATTTGGGATTGTGACTGATAGCTTTCTAGAGATGAACAATTCTTTTTTACTCTCATGTATTGACTTTTTGGAATATTGTGTTTCCATTGGTCTAAATGGCGACTTGCTGAATGTATGTAATTATTAGCGTTGATGGCTTTGAAGTAGGTTTTAGTGTGTATTTGATTTTCATTAATTTCTATTGCAATATCTAGAAAATTAAGTTTCCTACAACTGTATTCGTGAGTAAAAGATATTCCCAAATTGTTGCCTATTAAGATCTTGTGAAAATATATTCAATAATTCGATCGTCCCCACGCCACACAATAAAAATGTCATCTATGAATCTGCAATAGAGTCACAAGGGTTCGCCCTCCCAGCTGGCCATTATAAATTATAATTATCTTCAAAGTGGCCCATAAACAAATTAGGCATAACTGGTGGGCGAACCTTATGCGCCATTGCAGTTCCCTTGGTCTGTAAAAATACCTCGTTATAAATAACATATCACATCAGATAGGAAAAGAGGCTATTAAATCATTTTTTAGATAAAGATAGAGATTTATCTGGGACACAAAATAAATTTATTTTGGATTGCATTAGTTTTATCTTACAAAACAATAGCTTTTTATTTAATAAACGAGGGTATTTTTACAGACCAAGGGTACTGCAATGGGCACAAGGTTCGCCCCCAGTTATGCTAATTTAAAAAAGCCCAGAAACTTAAAGAGGTTTATTATCCCCCAGTGAATATCAAAGAAAAAAAGCATCATTCTACATATAGAGATATGAAAGGAGAGAAACTAATTGGTTTTTTTCCATGTAATACATACAAGTCCTGCAAGTACAGCCATAAAATAAAAGAAATAAAATCACACAACACTAGCTTCAGTTTTAAAAATTAAGCAATTAATAAGATGTTCTGATAAAAATATAATTTACTGCATTAAAATGTTCATGCAATTTTGGACAGACGAGCAGGAATTCTAAGAGACAGAATCCTGCGAACACATTTTAAAAATAGAACATGGCTCTTCAGAAACTTAATTATATAATCATTTTAAAGAGAAACATGAAGAGAGTCTAAAGGATTTTAAATATTGGGGTGGGTAAAACAGATTAATTTGGGGAGTAGAGGAGGGAATATTAATAATGTGCTATTGAAAAAAGAAGCAGAATTCATATTTAATTTCAAAACCCTCCACCTCATGGCCTTAATTCCAAAAATGGATCTGAGCATGTTGATATAAATGTGATATGAAGATTTATATACTATAGATTTCTAATTTATATATATATATATTTTATATAATTCAAATTAGCTTTTATTCCCTTTTTTTATATAATTCAAATTAGCTTTTATCACTTTTTAAACATAGTCTAATTGGTCCAGTGACGTGCCGTCATAGGAGGCAGGTGAGGCGACGCCTCACCTGTACCTATGTGTGTATTACACTTTTTTAAAAATGTTTTATTTAAAAAAAAAAATTTGTAAAGTTTATAAAAACATTTTTTTTAAAGTTTATAAAAAAATTCTACCCCGAGGTTACCCATCCCCCCGGCCGAACGCCGACTCCACCTTGTATTGTAAAATGTAAACTATGTAGCAAAGTGATGGATGCGCTTTGCGATCCATATTGCCGCAATATAGGAGAGGCTGTGAGCCGTTCAGCTCCCCTCCATTGCGCAACATGGATGGCTTTCTAAATGTTTGTTATGAGCAGCGAGAGGTTGCTTATTGGCTCTTCGCCGCCCATATGCTGCCAAAAGAGGCTGCTCTTCAAAAAGCCTCCTAGCCAATCAGTGAGTCACGTACCGGAGCATAGTATCACCGTGACTGTCAGACTGTGTCTCTTCTTGTCTGGACTTTGGAGGCGTGTTCCTGTCTAGGACTGGCAGGAAGTGAATACAAAGAGAGTGGAACCTGCCTGGACGGGTGGTGAAGTAAGAAATTATGTTTAATTAGTTTTTTTGCCGACCACCGTCTGAGAGTAACTTCAGTGTTGATAATAAAAGCAGGTAGTAAAATTGACTTTTGGCCTTGCGTGCACTCCGCTCTAGTTTGAGCTGTTAGCGCTTCCTGCACTCTGCAATCTGCACTCCCGGACGGGACCATCTGGTGGTAATGGTAAAAAACGTAACTATCTGAGCGAAAATATTGTCTACTAACTGTACTGCTATAGTGAAGTTTCACACCGCAGATGGTTCCACCGTACCAGTCAGCAAAGGGATTTCCATAGTACAGTACTTTCAAATGCGCCCCCACCACTGGGAGACAATTAAGGACTTGGGAGCAACAATCACCCACGGCTAATCCCTCAACAACACTCCCTTGAGTTTAAGAGAATCCCTGCGTTATGAGAGTCCCCGCGAATTCAGATATAGAGGGGTGTGCTATCCCTGGAGCACTAGCTCACAAGGCTTTGATCGCAGAACTGATCTTGCACGATCTCTATTAGTAAGCGGCTTAATACTAATAGAGATCGTGCAAGATCAGTTCTGCGATCAAAGCCTTGTGAGCGGAGTGCTTCAGGGATAAGCACACCCTCTTTATCTGAATTTGCGACTCTAAGTAGCACAGGGATCTCTTAAACTCAAGGGAGTGTTGTTGAGGGATTAGCCGTGGGTGATTGTTGCTCCCAAGTCCTTACTTAATTAATTAAGAAGCCCAGTACTTTTTCAGCAGAAGATCCTTGTGTGATGTGGCAGCTATTAGATACGGTGAGTGGGTCAGCACAAATGGGGGTGGCACTGGCAGTCCCACTAATAATTACAGAACTGACACCTGTATGGAACATCTGTGGAGAATTCTTCTCGAACTGGGTTACATGCAGAGCATAGGCTAGGACTAATATACATCTCACAAAACATTGCTTCCTGTCTGCAAGACTTAAAAAAGTTATATGCTATATCTGCCTAGTCTTTAAAAAACCGTTCATATACTGACTATGTTCTATAGCATAATTTGTTAATTAATAATTTTGTGTGCCTTTCTTAAACTTTTGTTTTTTAAAGTTATTGCCCCTTATAGGGCTATTCAACAGACATATACATATATTTTCCAGCCCAATCTAGACTATGTTAGGAGCTGTGCCTTAAGATGCCTAGGAGCTTGTGAATGTTTTACTAGACAACATCCTATACTCTTTTTAGTTCCTACTCTCCTGCTTAGGTTAATACTTGTGCATAGTACCAAGATCTCAAACATAATCCTACAGCTCTAAATGGTATGATCTCTAATAAGTCCCTGAAGTCTATGTCTCTAACCTTCCTTTCCAAATTCCAATATAGTTATGGTTTAATTGGGGTGACTTCAGTATTAAAGGGTTAAAGGGACATGAAAACCCACATTTTTTTCTTTCATGATTCAAATAGAGAATAACAATTTTAAACAACAGTTCCAATTTACTTATATTACATAATTTGCTTCATTCTTTAGATATCCTTTGTTGAAGAAATAATGTGCATGTGAGCCAATTACACAAGGTCCATCCATGTACAGCCACCAATCAGCAGGCTACTGGAGCCTATTTAGATAGGCTTTTCAACAAAGAATATCAAGAGAAAGGAAGCAAATTAGATAGTAGAAAGTAAATTGGAAAGTTGTTTAAAATTGCATGCTCTTTGTAAATCATGTATAGAAAAAAAAAAATTGTGTTTCATGTCCCTTTAACAAATGCTGGGCAGGGATGGGCTTCCCTTCAGAGTTGCCAATGTAAAAAATAAATAAAAACACCCTTGGTTTCTATGAAGGAAGGCAGCTCAACCATTTAACCATTGGGAGCCCTTGAAACTATTTACACATATTAAGTATATGAAAGTTGTACAGCTACTTAGCAAGTTACATGTTCAGGTATTTTATTTCCACCTTACTGTCATGCAACTGTTTTGCAGATTTTTCTCTGACCAGCCATGATGTACCGGATAAGAACATATTCCTGCTTGATGTGTTACTGTCTTTTAACTTGTCATAATGTCACTAAACTGCTAACATATTAAATGTGTACACTGCCTTTTGATCATTTCCTGTGCCTAGTTACATAAACATTAAAAGGGCCTCTATGTAGATACTAGGGCACAATATCACTATGCCAGCATTATGGTGCAAAGTACTATGATGAGTTTTGGTTGCTGAACCAGATTTTCAAAATTAAAAACAATTAAAGGGATATTAAACCCAATTTTTTTATTCAGATAGAGCAGCAATTTTAAGCAACTTTCTAATTTACCTCCAATTAGCAACTTTTCTTTTGTTTCTCTTAGTATCTTTGTTTGAAAAAATGTATGTAAGCTTAGGAGCCAGCCCATTTTTCGGTAGAGCTTGCTGTTATTGGTGGCTAGATTTAGACAGTGCCTCACCAGCCACTGACCTCACCGCAGACGTCACTGAATTGGTCGGAGTAACCATATTATAAATATTTTTTTGTCATCCTGTCCGATATAAGTTTTAAAAAAATCTCTTAGTCACTAGTTTATAAGATTATACTTAGTATGTACCATTACGAAAACATGCCCTTGCAGCTATTAAAATCACTATGGAACATACTATTGGTAAAACATTTTAAAACACGCTGAAATAACTGTTGTCAATATATATGTTTTTTTGTATTTCAATTAAAAGGTTGCCAAGATTGGATGTATTGTATCAAATCAATTAAATACCCCGGTTCAATAAATTGAAAAACAGATATAATAGGGTCAAATGTATATATGTGAATTGATAAAAAAATGTACTTTCGTTTACAATCACATATTTTGTTTTAAATATATGACTAAGGTTTTATAACACACTAGTTCACACAACCTCATTACCGTATTTCTAATTGGTTTAGACACTATTGGCTGGATATTATCCAATAAGAATAGAGAGAGGGCTATTTAAAATGGCCAAACTATCTAGTAAGCAATCTTGATAAAAGGCCCCTGGCGGCTGAAAACGCGTAGAATTTGCTTACTAAACCCTGAACACTTATCACTTTATTTTCAACTAGTTGAGGTATCGTTGGTGGATAGGACAGGTACATTGAGCGGTCACGGCATACTTGTGAGCTGTCTCTGTATGTATAATCCCTGGCCCCAGGACCTACCAATACGAACCCACAGTGCTTGGAAAGTTTATTACCTTTAGGCTCTAATACTGCACGACGGCACTTTTACTATTTGGAATCACCACCTGAACTCTAAACCCGGATTGTGATCCATCTAAGAACACTATCATTTTCAAACGTTGAACATCCACTGTGGGAGGTACGGACAACACAAGGAGAGAGCGAACAGACGCTGAAAAACCCATGGTGTAAGACGGACCGCAGAGCGGGAAAAAAAGCTATACGGAGAAAACATTTACTTTTTACAACAAACCCCCACATTCTTGTCTTTGGACTGACAAATCAGTAATATTATCCTCTAAGGAGATAAAACTGGGTAACAATATTACAAACGGATAACTTCTATTACGGAACATTGCTACTAAGTATTTTCCCGACAATAGACTCTATAGTTACAAGTTATTCTTATATGTGTTGCTAATAATTCTGTTTAGAATTCTAGATCGCTAATAATTTTGTTTAGAATTCTAGATCACACATATGTAAAACGGATCAGCCAAACGTACACCTTTAAGGTCATTAATATTACATTTAGGAATTGTTATTATATTTAGGGAGTAGTATTTTTAATCGATGCCGCATCTTTCTTAGGAGTTGTTTTTAAGGATTTATTTTTAACATTGTTGTAATAAATATTTATTTATTTGAACATATATATCCAATCTGATTGATTTTTTGGGCAACACAGATATATATTCATTAATTTATTACACCTTTTTGACATCCATTTATTTCCATTGCTATTTTATACATCTAGTTTTTAATCAATTCTATTATATTTTCCTTATATTTTCCTTTATATATTGATGTTTTATCTCATATGAGTTTTCATCAGATTTATTAGCTCTCAGCTATTCGTTAGCGCTTATCCCTCCAACACACTTCTTTAAAAAAAAACATACAATAACCCCCCCAACATTACAACCCACCACCCACATACCCCTAATCTAACCCAAACCCCCCCTTAAATAAACCTAACACTAAGCCCCTGAAGATCTTCCTACCTTATCTTCACCACACCGGTACCACCGATCGGGTCCTGGGCTCCGATGTCTTGATCCAAGCCCAAGTGGGGGGCTGAAGACATCCATCCTCCGGCTGAAGTCTTGATCCAAGCGGTGGCTAAAGAAGTCCATCTTCGGGCAGAAGTCTTCATCCTATCCGGGCAGAAGAGGACATCTGGACCGGCAAACATCTTCATCCAGGCGGCATCTCTATGTTCTTCCCTCCGATGACGAGCGGCTCATCTTGAAGACCTCCAGCCGGGATCCATCCTCTTCTTCCGACGACTAGACGACGAATGAAGGTTCCTTTAAGGGACGTCATCCAAGATGACGTCCTCGAATTCCGATTGGCTGATAGGATTCTATCAGCCAATCTGAAATTAAGTTAGGAAAATTCTGATTGGCTGATGGAATCAGCCAATCAGATTCAAGTTCAATCCGATTGGCTGATCCAATCAGCCAATCAGATTGAGCTCGCATTCTATTGGCTGTTCCGATCAGCCAATAGAATGTGAGCTCAATCTGATTGGCTGATCCAATCAGCCAATTGGATTCAACTTGGCTGATTACCTTAATTCCGATTGGCTGATAGAATCCTATCAGCCAATCGGAATTCGAGGGACACCATCAATGAAGATGACGTCCCTTAAAGGAACCTTCATTCGTCGTATAGTCATCTGAAGAAGAGATGAGGATCCGCGCTGGAGGTCTTCAAGATGAGCCGCTCGTCATCGGATGGAAGAACATAGAAGATGCTGCCTGGATGAAGATGTTTGCCGGTCCAGATGTCCTCTTCTGCCCGGATAGGATGAAGACTTCTGCCCGAAGATGGACTTCTTTAGCCGCCGCTTGGATCAAGACTTCAGCCGGAGGATGGATGTCTTCAGCCCCCCGCTTGGGCTTGAATCAAGACATCGGAGCCAGGACCGATCGGTGGTACCCGGTGTGGTGAAGATAAGGTAGGAAGATTAGGGGTATGTGGGTGGTGGGTTGTAATGTTGGGGGGGGTATGTATGTTTTTTTTCCCAGGCAAAAGAGCTGAATTCTTTGGGGCATGCCCCGCAAATGGCCCTTTTAAGGGCTGGTAAGGTAAAAGAGCTTTTCTATTTTAATTTAGAATAGGGTAGGGCATTTTTTTATTTGGGGGGGGCTTTGTTATTTTATTAGGGGGCTTAGAGTAGGTGTAATTAGTTTAAAATTGTTGTAATATTTTTCTAATTTTTGTAAATATTTTTTTATTTTTTGTAACTTAGTTCTTTTTTATTTTTTGTACTTTAGTTAGTTTATTTAATTGTATTTATTTGTAGGTATTTTATTTAATTAATGTATTGCTAGTGTAGTGTTAGGTTTAATTGTAGATAATTGTAGGTATTTTATTTAAGTAATTTATTGATAGTCTAGTGTTAGGTTTAATTGTAACTTAGGTTAGGATTTATTTTACAGGTAATTTTGTAATTATTTTAACTAGGTAGCTATTAAATAGTTATTAACTATTTAATAGCTATTGTACCTGGGTTAAAATAAATACAAAGTTGCCTGTAAAATAAATATTAATCCTGAAAATAGCTACAATATAATTATTCGTTATATTGTAGCTATATTAGGGTTTATTTTACAGGTAAGTATTTAGCTTTAAATAGGAATAATTTATTTAATAAGAATTATTTTTTTTTCGTTAGAATAAAATTATATTTAACTTAGGGGGGTGTTAGTGTTAGGGTTAGACTTAGCTTTAGGGGTTAATACATTTATTATAGTTGCGGTGAGGTCCGGTCGGGCAGATTAGGGGTTAATAATTGAAGTTAGGTGTCGGCGATGTTAGGAGGGCAGATTAGGGGTTAATACTATTTCTTATAGGGTTATTGATGCGGGAGTGGAGGCGGATTAGGGGTTAATAACTTTATTAAAGTAGCGGTGAGCTCCAGTCGGCAGATTAGGGGTTAATTATTGTAGGTAGCTGTGGCGGCGACGTGTGGGGAGCAGATTAGGGGTTAATAAATATAATATAGGGGGTCGGCGGTGTTAGGGGCCAGCAGATTTAGGGGTACATAGCTATAATGTAGGTTGCAGTGGTGTACGGAGCGGCAGATTAGGGGTTAAAAATAATATGCAGGGGGTCAGCGATAGCGGGGGGGCGGCAGATTAGGGGTTAATAAGTGTAAGGTTAGGGTGTTTAGACTCGGGGTACATGTTAGGGTGTTAGGTGCAGACATAGAAGTGTTTCCCCATAGGAAACAATGGGGCTGCGTTAGGAGCTGAACGCTGCTTTTTTGCAGCTCAAACTGTCCCATTGTTTCCCTATGGGGGAATCGTGCACGAGCACGGTTTTTGAAGTTGGCCGCGTCCGTAAGCACCGCTGGTATTTAGAGTTGCAGTGGCGGGTAAATTATGCTCTACGCTCCCTTTTTGGAGCCTAACGCAGGCCATTCTGTGAACTCTAAATACCAGCGGTATTTAAAAAGAGGTGCGGCCAAAAAAAAAGCACAGCGTAGCTAACGCACCCCTTCTAACGCAAAACTTCCAAATCTAGGCCTTTATTAGTTTAATTGTTAGTTTAAAATTTAGTTTTTTTAATTTGACAGGTAAGTTTTAATTTAATTAAGATAGGGAAATTGTAATTTTAATCTAACATTAGCGGGCGTTAGGTTTAGGGGTTACTAGTTTAATGTAGTTTATTGCGATGTGTGGGGGCTTTTCAGTTTAGGGGGTTAATAGTTTACTTTCGTATATTTCATGGGGGGTTTGCGGTTTAGGGGGTTAATAGGTTTATTATAGTGGCGGTCGGTGTAGGGCTTAATAACTTTAGTATAGTGGGGGCAAAGTGGGTGCGGACGGCTAGATTAGGGGTTAATTATATTTCAATAGTATTTGCAATTGCGGGAGGGTAGCAGTTTAGAGGGTTAATACGTTTATTATAGTGGTGACAATGTCGGGGTGCGGCGGAATAGGGGTTAATATTTTTTTAGTGGCTGCGATATCGGGAGCGGCAGATTAGGGGTTAATTACATTTAATTATAGTGTTTGCGATGCGGGAAGGCCTCGGTTTAGGGGGTTAATAGGTAGTTTATGGGTGTTAGTGTACTTTGTAACACTTTATTTATGAGTTTTATGTTTACAGTTTTGTTGCGTAAAACTCATAACTACTGACTTTAGATGGTGGGTACGGATCTTTTAGGCTGTAACACAAGATTTTTAGCCGCACCGCAAAACTCATAATGGCAGAGCTATGGGAATCCCATGAAAAAAACGTAGTTTTTACGTGTGCAGGTTTAAACCCCTTAACGACCGAGGACGTACCCTGCACATCGTCGGGTCTGGTGAAAGCGGGTGGAAGTGATCTTGATTGCTTCCAGCCGCTTCCGGTTATTGCAGTGATGCCTCGATATCGAGGCATCCTCCAATACCCATTTTTTACCCCCTCCGGTGCAGATGAGAGCCACTCTGTGGCCCTCTCTGCACCGGCGATCAAAGTGGGAGGCTGGTGGGGCGGCCATCGATGGGTTCTTCTTCTGAGAGGGGGGCGGGGTTTGCACGGGGGGCGGCACGTGCACAGGGAGGAAGCGGGGGTGGGAACCCCCTATACTACGGAACGTTTTTGTCTCAAAAGTGTGAGAGGAGGGGTTTGAAATAAAAATAAAGTGTGTGTAAGTGATCTGGGAGGGGGGTGGGGGGTTGATCTTTGGGTGGGAGAAGCTACACTACAGAAAAAAAAAGTAAAATAAAAAAATATATATTTTTGTTGTAAACTGGGTACTGGCAGACAGCTGTTAGTACCCAAGATGGGCTCCTAATAAGTTAGAGGAGGAGGGTTAGAGAGCTGTTGTGGGGGGGGGGGGATCAGGGAGGTTTGGGGGCTAATGGGGGAATCCTACACACCAGCATATGTAAATATGCAAAAAAAAAACCACATACCTTTTATTTTAGTACTGGGCAGACTTTCTACCAGTACTTAAGATGGCGGGGACAATTGTGGGGTGGGGGAGGGAAGAGAGTTGTTTGGGAGGGATCAGGGGGTGTGATGTGTCAGAGTGGGGAGGCTGATCTCTACACTAAAGCTAAAATTAACCCTGCAAGCTCCCTACACGCTACCTAATTAACACCCCTTCACTGCTAGCCATAATACAACGTGTGTTATGCGCAGCAGCATTTAGCGAGCTTCTAATTACCAAAAAGCAACACCAAAGCCATATATGTCTGCTATTTCTGAACAAAGGGGATCCGAGAGAAGCATTTACAACCATTTGTGCCATAATTGCACAAGCTGTTTGTAAATCATTTCAGTGAGAAACCTAAAGTTTGTGAAAAAGTTTGTGAAAAAGTGAACAATTTTTTTTATTTGATCGCATTTTGGCGGTGAAAATGGTGGCATGAAATACACCCAAATGGCCTAGATCAATACTGTGGGTTGTCTACTCACTACTACACTAAAGCTAAAATTAACCCTACAAGCTCCCTAATTAACCCACTTCACTGCAAGCCATAATACATTGTGTGATGCGCAGCGGCATTTAGCGGCCTTCTAATTATTAAAAATCAACACCAAAGCCATATATGTCTGCTATTTCTGAACAAAGGGGATCCCAGAGAAGTATTTACAACCATTTGTGCCATAATTGCACAAGCTGTTTGTAAATAATTTCAGTGAGAAACCTAAAATTGTGAAAAATGTAAAGTTTTTTTTAATTTGATTGCATTTGGCGGTGAAATGGTGTCATGAAATATACAAAAATGGGCCTAGATCAATACTTGGGGTTGTCTACTACACTACACTAAAGCTAAAATTAACAATACAAGCTCCCTACATGCGCCCTAATTAACCCATTCACTTCTGGGCATAATACATGTGTGGTGCGCAGTGGCATTTAGCGGCCTTCTAATTACCAAAAAGCAATGCCAAAGCCATATAAGTCTGCTGTTTATGAATAAAGGGTATCCCAGAGAAGCATTTTACAACCATTTATGCCATAATTGCACAAGTTATTTGTAAATAATTTCAGTGAGAAACCTAAAGTTTGTGAAAAAGTTAACAATTTTTTGTATTTGATCGCATTTGGCGGTGAAATGGTGGCATGAAATATACCAAAATGGGCCTAGATCAATACTTTGTGATGTCTTCTAAAAAAATATATATACATGTCAAGGGATATTCAGGGATTTCTGACAGATATCAGGGTTCCAATGTAACTAGCGCTAATTTTGAAAAAAAGTGGTTTGGAAATAGCAAAGTGCTACTTGTACTTATTGCCCTATAACTTGCAAAAAAAGCAAAGAACTTGTAAACATTGGGTATTTCTAAACTCAGGACAAAATTTGGAAACTATTTAGCATGGGTGTTTTTTGGTGGTTTGTAGATTTTGGGGGTCAAAGTTAGAAAAAATTAGTTTTTTTTCCATTTTTTCCTCATATTTTATAATTTTTTTTAATAGTAAATTATAAGATATAATGAAAATAGTAAACTTAGAATATTGTGTGCTCGATAACCTTTTCTCATATAGAAGTCAATGGAGAAAAAAAAAGTGGAAAAAACCCTGAACACCCCCACTCTTGTGCAAACCCGAATGCATATTCTTAAGTGAGCTAACCTAACATAAAAATATGAAAATTTCACATTCCAATGTTCTTCACATATGTTCTATTTATTTATAAATACATATTTCTACATATATCTGATGGTATTTTGGTACAATATATATCTATACCTATATATACCTATATATATATATATATATATATATATATATATACACATGATCATATATAGGTATGGATATATGCAGATACAGTGGATATAAAAAGTTTACACACCCCTGTTAAAATGTTAGGTTTCTGTAATGTAAAAAAATGAGACAAAGATAAATCATTTCAAAACTTTTTCCACCTTTAATGTGACCTATAAACTGTACAACTCAATTGAAAAACAAACTGAAATGTTTTAGGTAGAGGGAAGAAAAAATATAAAAATAAAATAATATGGTTGCATAAGTGTTCACACCCATAAACTAATACTTTGTTGAAGCACCTTTTGATTTTATTACAGCACTCAGTCTTTTTGGGTATGAGTTTTTTAGCATGGCACATTTTTACTTGGCAAGATTTGCCCACACTTCTTTGCAAAAACACTCTAAATCTGTCAGAATGCGAGGGCATCTCTTGTGCACAGCTCTCTTCAGATCACCCCACAGATTTTGAATTGGACTCAGGTCTGGGCTCTGACTGGGCCATCCCAAAACTTCAATCTTCTTCTGGTGAAGCCATTCCTTTGTTGATTTGGATGTATGCTTTGGGTCGTTGTCATGCTGAAAGATGAAGTTCCTCTTCATGTTCAGCTTTCTAGAAGAAGCCTGAAGGTTTTGTGCCAATATTGACTGGTATTTGGAACTGTTCATAATTCCCTCTAGCTTAACTAAGGCCCCAGTTCCAGCTGAAGGAAAACAGCCCCAAAGCATGATGCTGACACCACCATGCTTCACTGTGGGTATGGTGTTCTTTTGGTGATGTGCAGTGTTGTTTTTGCGCCAAACATATCTTTTGGAATTATGGCCAAAAAGTTCAACCTTGGTTTAATCAGACCAGAACACCTTTTCCCACATGCTTTTGGGAGACTTCAGATGTGTTTTTGCAAAATGTAGCCTGGCTTGGATGTTTTTCTTCGTAATAAAAGGCTTTCGTCTTGCCACCAAGGGCTCCAATGCACTTATGTATGTGTATATATATATATGTACATACATTTGTAATCAAAATGATTCAACCCCCATTGCCAATCAGGTTTATTGTCAAAATTTACAGAGTTTGAGCTGTTTGCAATGAACAAATCACACAAAAGCAATTTAAATAGATGAACACAACGAATGCTTCAAGCGATTCCCCAAATTCAACTGAAAATGCAACTTTTAATGAATCCTGCAGTCTCAAAACTATTCAACCCCTTCATGGCAAGCATCTTTAGTACTTAGTAGAGCACTATTTTGCTTTTATTACTTGCTGCAAACAAGATGCAAACTAAAACCTCAGTGCCTGTTGCCACCAAGTCTTGCTGCAGGTCTTTTGCAGTCACTTGAGGGTTTTTCTGGACCTGCCTTCTCAGAAATCTGGTTGCAGCCGTTGATAGCTTCCTTTTTCTGCCCGGTCCAGGTAGTGAATGTTCCTATAGACACCGTTGGAAGCGAACTATGCACTGAATGTTCCTATAGACACCTTTGAAAGCGTTGACGGTTTTTAGTCGGGTATTGCTATCACATATACGGCGCCGCATATAAATGCGCCGCGTATATTTCACCCGTCACCCGCTATTTATACTCCCATTAACTAACATAGAACCGCGTCGCAAATCGGTATCACATATTCCGCACAAGGACTTACGCTGCGAAAATGGAGAAATCTTACTCCATTTTCACCTCGCCACACATAGGCAGGTGCAGCAAGCCTTGCGCTGAGTATTTGAGCACCGTAACTGCCTAAAACTATTACCAAACACCTAACGGATGCGCAATATCTACCCCCACCACAATAACTAATAAAACCTCTAATCCGCCAACCCCCACATGGCAATCTACCTAATAAAACTATTAACCCCTAATCCGCCATCCCCCCACACAGCAAACTACCTAATACATTTATTAACCCCTAATCTGCCATCCCCCATCAATGCAAATAGACCTAATTAACATATTAACCCCTAAACCACCAACCCCCCACATCGCAATAAACCAAATTAATCTATAAACTTCTAAACCGCCAACCACCCACATCGTAAATAACTAATTTAATTACTAAGCCCCCTAACCTAACACCCCCTAAATTAATCCCAATTATATCAAATAAAAAAATACTAATTTACAATTAAAATAAAAAACCTAACATTACTTAAGAAAAAAAAAAACTAAGATTAAATTAAATTAATCTAAAATTACAAAAAATTTAAAGTCTAACATTACAAAAAAATTATAAACCAAATTATCAAAAATTAAAAAATGAAACCTAATCCTTATGAAAATAAAAAAGCCCTCTTAAAATAAAAACACCCCCTAATCTAAACTAAAATACCAATAGCCCTTAAAAGGGCCTTTTGTAGGGCAGTGCACTAAGTTAAACAGCTTTTTTACATTTAAAAAAAACTAAGTCCCCCTAACAGTAAAACCCCTCCACCCACCAAACCCCCCAAAATAAAAAAAAAACTAACACTAAAAAAAACCTAAGCTACCCATTTCCCCTAAAGGGGCATTTGTATGGGAATTTCCCTTAAAAGGGCATTCTGCTCTTTTACTGCCCTTAAAATAGCATTCAGCTCTTTTACTGCCCATTAAAAGCCCTAATCTAAAAAATAAAATAAAAAAAACCTAAAAAAAAAACTAAATCTAACTCCCAAATAGGTACTCACCGTTCCTGAAGTCCAGCGGAGAAGGTCTTCAAGGCGGCGGTGACGTCTTCTTGGAGGCGGCAACATCTTCTTCCAGCACCGCGACCTCTTCTATCTTCATTTCAGGACCAAGCCGGCGCGGAGCAGAAGTGACCGCGGAACAGGACCGGCAACCGCTACTGAAATCCTATTGGCTGATTTGAATTAGCCAATAGGATAAGAGCTACTGAAATCCTATTGGCTAATTCAAATTAGGTTTAATTTTTTTTTTATTTTTGATAATTTGGTTTATTATTTTCTGTAATGTTAGACTTTTTTATTTTTTGTAATTTTAGATTAATTTAATTTAATTTTAGGTATTTTTTAAGTAATGTTAGGTTTTTTATTTTAATTGTAAATTAGTATTTTTTTATTTGATGTAAATGGGGTTAATTTAGGGGGTGCTAGGTTAGGGGGCTTAGTAATTAAATTAGTTATTTGCGTTGTGGGAGGTTGGTGGTTTAGAAGTTAATAGATTAATTTGGTTTATTGCGATGTGGGGGTTTGGCGGTTTAGGGGTTAATAGATTAATTTGGTTTATTGTGATGTGGAGGTTGGCGGTTTAGGGGTTAATAGGTTAATTAGTTACGTTGTGATTTGGGTGAATGGAGGATTAGGGGTTAATACTTTTATTAGGTAGATTGCGATGTGGGTGAATGGTGGATTAGGGGTTACTAGTTTAATTAGACATATTGCGTTGGGGGTGTGTGGCTGTTTAGGTGTTAATACTTTTATTATTAGTTGCGATGTAGGGGGATTGCGGATATAGGGGTTTTGACGTGTCGGGTTTATTTTTCGGAGGCGGGTAAGACTTTTACGGGCGATTTAACTTTTTTTTTATTTTCATATGCGCCGGCAGTTTCTAAACTGCCGTAAGTCCCTGGCGACTCCAGAAATGTGTATGTACTTTGTAATGTATTTTTGATGATTACCAGAGGTTGTGGTAATCATTCTAGCGTAAATTGCGATTTGCGCTCACGCATTCGCATTTACTTTCAACTTGTAATACAAGCGCAATTTTACTTGTGCAAAACCTAACGTGAAAACACAATATCGCTTGCGTGCAAACAGTAGTGCTCCACTCATAATCTGGTCCTATATAACTTGTTTTAGTTAACTTTACTAATATATATTTAACAACTTGAACACATCAACATTTTTAGATTTATTTGCCATTTCACAAAACTTATTACCTAAAAAATACTTGAGTCACATTTTTTAATTACTTCAGTATATTTACAAACACAAAATAACCAGTAATTTAAAGGGACAGTCAACACTAGATTTTTTGTTGTTTAAAAAGAAAGATAATCCCTTTATTAACAATTCCCCAGTTTTGCATAACCAACACAGTTATAGAAATATACTTTTTACCTCTGTGTTTACCTTGTATCTAAGCCTCTGCAAACTGCCCCCTTATTTCAGTTCTTTTGAGAGACTTGCTTTTTAGCCAATCAGTGCTAACTCCACGGTAACTTCCCGTGCACGAGCTCAATGTTATCTATATGAAACACATGAACTAATGCCCTCTAGTGGTCAAAATGCATTCAGATTAGAGGCAGTCTTCAAGGTTTAAGAAATTAGCATATAAACCTCCTAGAATTAGCTTTCAACTAAGAATACCAAGAGAACAAAGCAAAATTGGTGATAAAAGTAAATTGGAAAGTTGTTTAAAATTACATACCCTATTTAAATCATGAAAGTTTTTTTGGACTTGACTGGCCCTTTAAAGAAATAAAAATATCAAATTGCCTGCCGTTTGTCTAAGACATATAAAAAATGTGTTCATGTAATTAAGACTGGAAAGTGATAAAAGAAGCATGTTGACCACATTTTCCTTGACGTCACAAGCGCAAAATTATAAATAAATAAATAAATAAAAGGGTCTTAATTAAGAAGTTCCCTCTTACTCTTTATATAAACACCCTTGCGTTCTGTGAAAATGAAGGCGTATTTTCTCTTCAGGATGGTTTTGATACAGCATTTTATTTTTCAACAGTCTACAGGTAAGAATGGCAGTGGTAGTATAGCCATATGACACCACCATGGTTATTGGATCACACATGTAGAAAGTGAACTAATTATAGCAGTATGTTTAATGGGTTAAATTGTCAGTCCAAGGTTAAATGATCTAATGACAGTGACATGTTTAATGGGTTAAAGAGTCAGTCAAGTATGTGACCAATAAGTGACCTAATATAAGTGACATTTTTAATAGGTTAAAGTAATTTAATGACATTGACATGTTTAGTGGGTTAATGGGTCAGTACCATGTAGGGATAAAGTTATTTAATGACAGTGACATGTTTAGTGGGTCAATGGGTCAGTGCCATGTAGGAATAAAGTAACCTAATGACAGTGACATGTTTAGTGGGTTAATGGGTCAGTACCATGGAGGGATAAAGTTATTTAATGACAGTGACATGTTTAGTGGGTTAATGGGTCAGTACCATGTAGGAATAAAGTGACCTAATGACAGTGACATGTTTAGTGGGCTAATGGGTCAGTACCATGTAGGAATAAAGTGACCTAATGACAGTGACATGTTTAGTAGGTTAATGGGTCAGTACCATGTAGGAATAAAGTGACCTAATGACAGTGACATGTTTAGTGGGTTAATGGGTCAGTACCATTTAGGAATAAAGGGACCTAATGACAGTGACATGTTTAGTGGGTAATGGTTTAGTACCATGTAGGAATAAAGTGATTTAATGACAGTGACATGTTTAGTGGGTTAATGGGTCAGTACCATGTAGGAATAAAGTGATTTAATGACAGTGACAAGTTTAGTGGGTTAATGGGTCAGTACCATGTAGGAATAAAGTTATTTAATGCCAGTGACATGTTTAGTAGGTTAATGGGTCAGTACCACGTAGGAATAAAGTGATTTAATGACAGTGACAAGTTTAGTGGGTTAATGGGTCAGTACCATGTAGGAATAAAGTAACCTAATGACAGTGACATGTTTAGTGGGTCAATCGGTCAGTGCCATGTAGGAATAAAGTAACCTAATGACAGTGACATGTTTAGTGGGTTAATGGATCAGTACCATGTAGGGATAAAGTTATTTAATTACAGTGACATGTTTAGTGCGTTAATGGGTCAGTACCATGTAGGAATAAAGTGATTTAATGACAGTGACATGTTTAGTGGGTTAATGGGTCAGTACCATGTAGGAATAAAGTGATTTAATGACAGTGACAAGTTTAGTGGGTTAATGGGTCAGTACCATGTAGGAATAAAGTTATTTAATGCCAGTGACATGTTTAGTAGGTTAATGGGTCAGTACCACGTAGGAATAAAGTGATTTAATGACAGTGACAAGTTTAGTGGGTTAATGGGTCAGTAACATGTAGGAATAAAGTAACCTAATGACAGTGACATGTTTAGTGGGTCAATGGGTCAGTGCCATGTAGGAATAAAGTAACCTAATGACAGTGACATGTTTAGTGGGTTAATGGGTCAGTACCATGTAGGGATAAAGTTATTTAATGATAGTGACATGTTTAGTGGGTTAATGGGTCAGTACCATGTAGGAATAAAGTGATTTAATGACAGTGACATGTTTAGTGGGTTAATGGGTCAGTACCATGTAGGGATAAAGTTATTTAATGACAGTGACATGTTTAGTGGGTTAATGGGTCAGTACCATGGAGGAATAAAGTGATATAATGACAGTGACATGTTTAGTAGGTTAATGGGTCAGTACCATGTAGGAATAAAGTGATTTAATGACAGTGACATCTTTAGTGGGTTAATGGGTCAGTACCATGTAGGGATAAAGTAACCTACTGACAGTGACATGTTTAGTGGGTTAATGGGTCAGTACCATGTAGGAATAAAGTGATTTAATGATAGTGACATGTTTAGTGGGTTAATGGGTCAGTACCATGTAGGAATAAAGTGACCTAATGACAGTGACATGTTTAGTGGGTTAATGGGTCAGTACCATGTAGGGATAAAGTAACCTAATGACAGTGACATGTTTAGTGGGTTAATGGGTCAGTACCATGTAGGAATAAAGTGATATAATGACAGTGACATGTTTAGTGGGTTAATGGGTCAATACTATGTAGGAATAAAGTGATATAATGACAGTGACATGTTTAGTGGGTTAATGGGTCAGTATCATGTTGGAATAAAGTGATTTAATGACAGTGACATGTTTAGTGGGTTAATGGGTCAGTACCATGTAGGGATAAAGTAACCTAATGACAGTGACATGTTTAGTGGGTTAATGGGTCAGTACCATGTAGGGATAAAGTAACCTAATGACAGTGACATGTTTAGTAGGTTAATGGGTCAGTACCATGTAGGAATAAAGTGACCTAATGACAGTGACATGTTTAGTAGGTTAATGGGTCAGTACCATGTAGGAATAAAGTTATTTAATGACAGTGACATGTTTAGTGGGTTAATGGGTCAGTACCATGTAGGAATAAAGTGACCTAATGACAGTGACATGTTTAGTGGGTTAATGGGTCAGTACCATGTAGGAATAAAGTTATTTAATTGAAGTGAAAAAACAAGTACTGTGGGCGCCTTAAAGGGCAGGTCAAAAAAATATATGAGTTGATTATGTCCTAATACATATGAAAAAAATCTTTTAACAAATGATAGGTAAACGATTAAGAAAAAAAAACCAAAAAAAAAACCAGCCAATTGAAATGAATGTTAAAATATAATTTAATTAGACTTTACTAAATGTATTAAAAGAGTTGTAAGCGAAATAATTCATACAATGAGATAAATATAAAAAGGCAATACTAAATGTATAAAAACTTGTTTGTATAAAATAAGTGATTCTCTGTAAGTGACCTATCTATGTAGAGAGAAGACCTCTAAAGACACTTCAAAATACTTAGCCTCTGCTGCAGACAGGGTGAAGGAAGCAAAAAAGCAGTACTATTGAGAGAAAACGAATCCTGGTTATTTAAGCAAAATAACAATGAGCTGCAACAATGATGCTCAATTCAATTTCAAAGTTTTAGGATTGGTGTAAAACGGCAATCCTGCGCAGGTTATAGCCGTGAAGAAATAGTACCTTAATTTGTTCAGGAGCTCCAAGTGTTTTTGTAATCCAGTGTAGCGGTTATACCGCCAGCATGAAACAGCTCTGGGAACCCTCTTTGTGTGATGGAAAGAAAGCCGCCGAGCTCCTCTCCCCTGCAAACTCTGGAATTCCACCCTCAGCTGTGTGATGTCCGTTTGTTGCTTCAGTGTTTCCTGGAGTACGGTGTCCTTAGTGAGCCACAATAGTGTGAAGAAAGTAGTTCCAGCAACGTTTCAGCTCTTAGCAGAGCCTTTGTCAAGCCTTGAGGAGAGGAGCTCGGCGGCTTTCTTCCCATCACACACAGAGGGTTCCCAGAGCTGTTTCATGCTGGCGGTATAACCGCTACACTGGATTACAAAAACACTTGGAGCTCCTGAACATATTAAGGTACTGTTTCTCCACGGCTATAACCTGCGCAGGATTGCCGTTTTACACCAATCCTAAAACTTTGACATTGAATTGAGCATCATTGTTGCAGCTCATTGTTATTTTGCTTAAATCACCAGGATTCGTTTTCTCTCAATAGTACTGCTTTTTTGCTTCCCTAACCCTGTCTGCAGCAGAGGCTAAGTATTTTTAAGTGTCTTTAGAGGTCTTCTCTCTACATAGATAGGTCACTTACAGAGAATCACTTATTTTATACAAACAAGTTTTTATGCATTTATTTATGTACATTTAGTATTGCCTTTTTATATTTATCTCATTGTATGAATTATTTCGCTTACAACTCTTTTAATACATTTAGTAAAGTCTAATTAAATTATATTTTAACATTCATTTCAATTGGCTGTTTTTTTTTTTCTTGATCATTTACCTATCATTTGTTAAAAGATTTTTTTTTTTTTTCTTGATCATTTACCTATCATTTGTTAAAAGATTTTTTTCATATGTATTAGGACATAATCAACTCATATATTTTTTTGACCTGCCCTTTAAGGCGCCCACAGTACTTGTTTTTTCACTTCAATATTCCTTTTGCTAGTTTGTAGGGAACTAGTATCCATCTGTGGTGCTGGTCCTTTCTGTTGGATTTATAGCGCAAGAAGTTTAATCTTTTTTCCAATAAAGTTATTTAATGACAGTGACATGTTTAGTGGGTTAATGGGTCAGTACCATGTAGGGATAAAGTGATTTAATGACAGTGACATGTTTAGTAGGTCAATGGGTCAGTGCCATGTAGGAATAAAGTGATTTAATGACAGTGATATGTTTAGTGGGTTAATGGGTCAGTACCATGTAGGGATAAAGTTATTTAATGACAGTGACATGTTTAGTAGGTTAATGGGTCAGTACCATGTAGAGATAAAGTGACCTAATGACAGTGACATGTTTAGTGGGTTAATGGGTCAGTA